>NC_089684.1:4937200-5237200 GCF_031753505.1 Anomalospiza imberbis
GTACCAGATCCAATGACTTGGCCCTTCTCAGTTTAAGTCTATGCATGTGAACAAGTTGCCAGTTTTCCAAGGCTCCTATTAATCAGATTCTCTATAATTTCAAAACTGTTACCTTAGCTAAAATAGAAAAAAAATATCTATAACCACCATGCCTTGAAGAAAGGACTGCTAAGGCATCTTTTTAATCCAAATCCTTTTGCTTGAGAAAAAAACAAAGATAATTAGAAAAAAATTATTGTCATTTTGAAGGCCACAAAGTAATTTTTTTTATTTTTTTTCTGTGTGCAAGTGTAAAGTCTTGAGCTGATGTAATACTAGGAGAATATATCTTTGTTTGTTTTTAAAAAAATCAATATTACAATTTGATTCAGATATGCCATTGTTTCCCTTTATGTCATAAATCTGTGGATATTAAATCATGTCCGTTTCCATTTGTGAGAAGCTTGCTGATATGTATACTTAGATTTAGACTATAATTTATTATAGTTTTATATTTAGAATTTGGTATCTTCCAATGTGCCTGGTTAAAGCTGTGGCTTTGCTGTGCAAAGTGCAAAATTTCCAGAGGTAAATGTGGCACTCCAAGTGCCAGTGATTCCTAAATGGTATACTGTGCTGTATAGGCTGTCATAAGGACAGTAGAAACTTGGCAGCACCCTGTTTGCTCTGCCATTTGTTTTTAGTACATTGTTGCATAGGTACCTAATCTAAAGAGCCTACTTTCCAGGTTTGTCCTGTGACCCAGGAATAAAGAACCGGATAGATTAATATTTTTATCCATCACAAGCAGTGCAAAGGCCTGTCTTTGGTGGCTGAGGATCTCAGAACTATCAATACAATTCCCTTGTTGTGTAAGCATTGACTCTCTGGCGCTGATGGTGGGATTGGGTGTGTGTATCAGTCTTCTGAGGGCAAATTACCAGGTACAATGTCTGTGTGACTTAAATAAGTTGTATTCTCATCAAAGATGGTATGAAATGTTCTGACACCTTACAGAGGTTGCGCTGGAATCAAGTCACATAGAGTGAGTTACAGCCATCAAATATTTCCCCACCACATCATCTCAAGACTCAGTCCCAGCCCTAAGAGTCCAGTGTCCTCCAATACCAGTGAGAATAGCAGCCTGATGATTGTCATGATTTTATTTTGTTTGTCAGCTTTCATCATTGTCTGGGGGATGGAAATGCCTGCCATGTAGTGCAGAGGGAAAAAACTTAAGCGCAGTGAATACACCCTATAGAATTACTTTATAGTAATGCAGTCTTTTCTATTTTACTTAAAAAATGTATAATACACCTTAAATGAGTAAGCACAGGTTAGTCATACTGTGCTTACTCATTTAAGGAGTGACCACTCCTCAAAGTGGTCACTAATAGCAAGAGATTGTATAGGCTGGATGTGACAAACAATTTTATCAAGAACTGTTCATCATAACAAATATTTGGATGCATAACCAGAGATGAAATGTAGGTAAACTAATTCCTCGCATTTAATCCCTCCAACTAAATTAGTCTTTCTAAATACAGTTCCTTCATAAATTTAGAGGAAGAGAAAAATGGACATCTCTATAGGAAACCAGAAAAGCCAAGAAGATCTAGAACATTTTGTATTGAATTTTTAATCACAATTTAAAAACATTTTTTCAGCATTTGTAAAATAAAAAAAAAAAAAAAAACTTATACACAAGAACTAAGGAACAAAATCTAGGCATATTGCTAGTACTACACAAAAAGCACCTGGTCTCATTAGGATGATATTTTATTTTCTTCACAGTATACCAATTTAATGGATCTAGCAGGGAAATAGCAACAAAAACTAAGCAACTAGAATGACAAAGTCATCTCTGTGGAAACATCAGTACTTATTCATCGTCATCTTCAGTGGTATAAGATGTCACCTAGAGAATTCATTCTGAGATTTTTCTTTTTCTAACGAGGGTTTAGCTAATTTATATTCCCTACATGTAAAATGCAGCTTTATTGTATTAAATTACATGACTTCTGTATCTCTCTGCATAAAAGCCCTTTTTAAGAGAAAAAAAGTATTCTGTTGCCTTGATCACAGGTCTTTGGCCTGAAAGGAAAAAAACAAGATTTCTTTATAGTTTCTCCAACTTGTCTTACATGTCAGAAAATAATGACATTATTAGTGCTTTTCTCTCCTTCCCCTAGGTTCCTGTAGTTCTTCTTCTTGTATGAAAAACTTCAATATTTCATTTAAGCAGATTTAGCATTAAATCCTCTATAAATTCATAGAGAACATTAGCAGTTTACAGTGCCTTTATGTGATATATATAATGTAGTTTTCACCTATCTTTAAGTTTCATTTCTTAACTGAACTGATAATCTTTTTCAGTTTATTATACAGTCTGGTTAAGGCACGAAATCATTTCCTAAGAGAAGTGGACCACGGACTGGTAGTAGTGCCTAGAGGACAATGGCTCAAAGACCACCAGATAGAGAAATTAAAATTTCAGGAATTTTGGCAGTGACTAGTAAATTGATCTTATACTGGATCATAAGAAACCAAGAACAATCATATATTTCTTTATAACTAGCCATAACATTATATTAATGAAGAAAAAAGCATGTCATCCTTGTGCATAGATAGGACCTAATAGGGTATCAGTTTTCCTTTTAGTTTCTCCCTTACCTATAAGATCATAAGTTGTGAAATACTGTCAACTGAACTATAAGCAGACTCAAAAAACAGTGATAAATATTCTGGGCTGGGGCAGTGAATAGAAAAGTCTTCTGTTTTGAACTGTGTATGTGTATTTACCACTGCTATAAAACACTAAATATTAGGTATACAAGCAACAAAAATTTATCCAATAGAGTATCATAAATAGTTTTAGAAAAGCTTATCATATCCTTACAGCTATATTCTGTGGTGTGGTCTTTCTCTTGGGCTTCTGCAGCTACAGAAGCAGGCTCCAGCAAAATGAACTTAACAGCAATGTGTAGGATATAAATTTCATATGCTCATTAAAAATGTGGTGTATTGGGTGGCAATGGAGAAATGAGTGAAATAGTTTATTTTTACATCACGTCTTATGTTAAAAAGGGAGTATTTTTTAAGTTGTTTTAAATATTCTTTCATTTAAATGTATTATGTGATTGATTGATTGATTGATTGATTGATGGAAAGAAATGGGCATTTTACCAGACAGGGAACTCAATGGCTTTTCAGGTTCAATTGCTTTCTCTTTGGGCTCCTGAGATCTTGCTACTCATGACTGTCTCCACTCTGATATTATGTCCCCTGCCTTCCACCCCCTGCTCCCAACCACATCAAATTGCATCACATGTACTTTAGGAATGTATAATATACTATAGTAAAAATAGTCAGAAATGTAATGGAAGAGCCAATTAAAGCACAAGTTTAAAAAAGAATTAATTTGCTGTTACACTCTGTATATTCTTTACAAGGTAAGGCATGCAGCTTGCAACAACTTTGCTATGACTCAAGGTACTTTGCTATACTGGAGCATTCTTGTATATGATATATAGAGATGGATGGCTATGATAACTTCTTTGGGGCTAAGCAGTAGAAAGAGCACTGTGGGGAGCTTTCAGAGCCAGGGAAGCCTGAGCAAGTGCAAAGATTGACCAGAAACCTGCCAGGAAATCACCAGGAACAGGCAGCCCCTGTGAGCAGGACTGACTTGGCAATAGGTGTTGCAGTGGCAGATTTCAATGAGCTGACACTGAAATCCTCAGTTTGGTGAGGCTGAAAGCTTCAGTCAACTGGTGACAGCAGCAGTGCCTATGGTAAACTCTGTGGAGATGAGCACTAGAATGAGTGTTGCAATTTGTGCAGCAGTTTGCAAGGAAGGATGCACAGGGAGGGTGCAGGAAGAGCTCCCCTCCTTAGGAAGGCCAACAGACTATCAGTGCCAGAGAGCATCAAATAGGAGCAGTAATTAATGCTGAGGGAGGGAAAAGAGCAGGCTTTTTCTCTCCAGCCTTAGTCTGAACTTCCAAAGTTATGATTATTATGCGCCATGGAGTTCATTACCCAGCAGTGTTGAAGTTGCTGCAGCAGCAATGTCTCTTTACCCAAACAGACCTGACTGCAGGTGTAGCTCTGCAGGCCTCTGGTTGTAAGGAGTGCCTGGTGCCTGTACAGGAAGTTAGGGCTGCCAGTAATCTCCTCTGCAGAAAGTGTGTCCCTGTCAAGGAGCTATGTCACCAGGTCAAGGAGTTACACAGGGAAGTAAGTAGGTTGAGCAGCATTCCTGAGTATGAGAAAGAAATAGATTGGATATTCAAAGAGATGTTACAGACACAGGAGTCTCAACCCCCATCTTCATCAGAGTTGAAGGTGGCCTCTGCACCTGATCTAACAAGGAGTCAGATGTCAATAAAAGAGGAAGACTAGAAACTGCTCACTCTCCATACAAGGAGGAAGACTTAACATTAGCAAACATGTTTAGTGCCCTCCAAACCATGGATAAGATGGTTAAGGCTTCAAGTAAGGCAATTGAGTCATCAGACCTGAAGAAGCAGTAAGAGATTACGATGGTGACTCCCTGCCGCAGCAGACAGAAACACCCATCTGCTGACCTCACCATTGTCCAAGGAAGTTTTTCACCTGCCAGGGGCTTGAATCAGAGATGTCATGGAAAGACTGCTAAGGCTTGTCAACACATCTATTACTCCCTGCTGGTCTTTCTTGTGAGCGTTAATGATACCAAAGGTAAATTGAAAACAATGAAACAGTTTTCTGGTCTCTGGGGAACTCAGTCTGGGTGCACAGGTAGTTTTCTCCTAAATATTGCCAGTTAGGGTAAATGACAAGAGAAGAGTTAAATGGACTTACCAAGTAAATCACTGGGTATGTCTTTGGTGCTGTCAGCAGTGTTTGATTTTTTTTGACTTTGGGACCCTGTTTGCTGAGATTGACAGCTGTTTGGAAAGGTGGGGGAAGGTGAGAGCTTAGCGGCAACCCAAATGGCTTAAGAGGAGATACCTCCAGCACATACAAGCAGCCAAAAAACAAGACAGGATTGTGGGACATCCCTTTGCACACTTCCTGGGATACTGACACAGTCAAATACTTCTATAAAGTGCCTGCATACCAATGCATGCACTGTGGGAAACAAAAAGGAGGAACTGTAGATCTGTGCGCAATCACAGGGCTTTGACCTCATTGCAATTACAGAAACGTGGTGAGATAGATCACATGAATGGAACGTTGTTGTGAAAGACCACCCACTGTTCAAGGAAGACAGACCAGGAGGGCACCATGGTGGAGCTGCCCTCTGCACGAGGCAACACTTGGGATGTACTGAGCTCTGTCTTGAAGTGAAGGATGAGCATGTGGAGAACTTATGAGTTAGGATGACATATCAGACTAGTGAGGGTGACACTGTTGTGGGTGTTTGCTACAGGCTGTCTGATCGAGATGAGGAAGTGGATGAGAACTTCTACAGGCAGCTTGAAGCAGCTTCACAGCCAGAGACCCTGGTTCTTAAACAGGACTTTAACCTCCCTGCCATCTGTTGAAGAAGAAACACAGCAAACCACACAGTCCAGGATGTTCCTGGAAAGTGTTGATGACAACTTCCTGACAGACAGTGGGCAGTCCCACAAGGAGTGGTGCGCTGCTCAACCTAATTATAACAAACAGGGAAGGTCTTGTTGGAGATGCAAAGGATGAGGGCAGTCTTGGCTGCAGTCACCATGAAATTATATAGCTCAGTATCAGATGAGGAGAAAGCAGGGCAGCAAGTAAGGTTACAACAATGGACTTCAGGACACCTAAGTAAACCTCCTTAGGGATCTTCTTGAAGGAGTCCTGTGGGAATGGGCCCTGCAGGTACGAAGGATCAAAGAGAGCTGGTTGATATTCAGGGATCACTTTTCCCAAGGTTAAGAACAATGCATCCTAGTAAGCAAGTAATCAGGTAAAGAGATCTGCATGGATGAATAAGTGTCATTGCTCTTGTGTAGGAAGAGCATTGTCTGTCATTGCTCAAGTGTAGGAAGGCCAAGGCCCATCTGGAAATATATCTGGCCAAGGAGATTAGGGACAATGAGAAGGGCTTCTTTGAATACATCAACAACAAAAGCAAAACTATGGATATTATGGGCCCATTGCTACATGGAGAGGGGACCCTGGTAACAGAGGATGTAGAGTTACTGAATGCCTTCTTTGCATAATCCACCTTGTCTCAGAAATTTTAATGTTTACTTGTCATTATTTAAGTTTCATGCAAACTTTCAGATTCCCTCTTTTGTAAAAGAATAAAAGACTTTGGAATGCACCTACACATCTGCTAACTTCAGGACTTTCTCTCCTATGACTAAGTATAAAACTTCACAACTACTGTAATTCAAATCTATTTTCCATCAAGCATGTTTTATATTGCAGCTGTAAAGGTTTTATGTCATTTGCTTCGTACTGGAACCAAATTTTTGTTTTATTTTTAACAGTATTTTCAGCATCAGTTCAGATGAAATTTACTAATTATATTTTGAACCTTTTAGTGAACAGCATTTCAGACATGATTTCCCTGTGCTTATGGCATAATATAATGAAGTGCAGTTCCTTTCTTACTCTGTTTTGGGTTTTTTTTGTCACAACTTGAAAATATATTTTGAGTTTCCTTTCCAGGTTCTAAAGAGATCTGGAGATGTAAAATAGATGGAAATGTCAAATCACATTTGACAATCACAAAAAATTTAAATTTTCATTCTTGTCAAGGGCTTTGGAAGGAGGACCTCTGGTGCAAATACCTTCTGCCTTTGACTTCAAAGCAGTAGGCACTTAAATGCATATATACCTGTATACATGCCATCTAAAATGGGCTTGTCCTGCAGCAAGGCATGATATCTGGATAGAATTATACAATGCTCCGAGTTTCTCAGAGGACTTAATCCGTTTATCATGCAACCACATTTTCACAGCTCCAAATTTTCTGGGAAAAAAATTAATTTTATTTACAACACAAAACATCCCTTTTCTGCTAACAATAGTACCAGCTTCCCGTGCTTTTCTGTTTCCAGGCATCATGCTCCATTGATATTTCAGAACACATCTACATTACAAGGCCAATTCTAGCACAGCCACACTGGCAGAGCTCCTGCTAGAGATGCAGCATAGGCTGACAGGAGAACCTTTTCAGCTGTCATAGCAACACTACCTACCCTGCATAACATAACCTAAAATGGCAAAAGCACTTTTGTATCAGCATGGCTGTGACAGACACCAGGGGGATGTTGATACACTGTGTTTGCTGAATACTCTGATATCATGCACAATATCCTATTTTTCTCTGTGGTGGTACTTTAACATCATAATTCAGACTATTCTTAATCAGAACTGCAAAATACAGTCCTTATCAAAGAATCACAAAATGGTTGAGACTGAAAGGGACTTCTGGAGGTCATTTGGTCACTTATATCAGGCATCAGCCTCAGTCAGAAAGAAATGGGTTCATTGTCTTGATCACAGGCCTGCAATTTGACCTTTGAAGCTAAGAGAATGTATAGTATTAAGATGGAAATGTCAACTAAAAGAATGAACTAAACAGATTTTGTCCATATATAAGAATCTCTGTGCAGAAAGCAGATACAAAGAGATGCTCCTTACACATAGATCTGGCTTTCAGGAGGGCAGATTTGGTGCCACGAGAAAAGTGTAGGCTGCAGTCTGCCCTGCATATTCCTGCTACTAGAAAGAAAATGGAACAGGTGAGACGGAGATTTTGCACAGACTTGAGAGGTGGAAAAAAATCCACACTACTTCTGCAATTACAAGGATATGGTTTGCTCTCTAAGGCTTTCAGAAGGTTGCAAACAACTAGTAAACAAGCTGAAAGTAGCATGTCGAATCTTAGAGCATGATGTCTAGAGAAATATGTGCAAACACCTTGTAAAAGAAACAAAGGTTTCAGCTGTGCTATCCACAGTGTGTTGACTTGGTATGGAATTGTTCTCCATTTATAATACCTAGTCTGGAGAAGACTGAGGGGAGACCTCATTGCAGTCATCACTTCAATGTCCTCACAAGGGGAAGCAGAGGGGCACGTAGCAATCTCTTCACCCTTGTGACCAGTGCCTTGAGGAAATGGCACAAAGCTGAGTTAGGGGAGGTTTAGGAAAAGGAAGGTTCAGGAAAAGGATTTTCACCCAGCGGGTGATTGGGCACTGGAACAGGTTCCCCAGGGAAATTATCACAGCACCATCCTGAGAGAGATCAGGAAGTGTTAGAGATCAGGAAGTGTTAGGACAATGCTCTCGGGTACATGGTGTGACTCTTGGGGCTGTCCTGTGCAGGGCCAGGAGGTGGACTTGATGATCCTTGTGGGTCCCTTCCAGCTCTGCATAATCTATGATTCTATGATGTCCTTATAATTATGTAAATTGGGGCCAAATTTGCCTGAGCCTTATGTGTAAAAGTCTAAATAGGTGAGAGTATTGAGAGAAAAGTAATTCAAACAATGCCAGACTCAGTTGGATAATTTTTTTGAATCTGTTACTAAGCCCCTTGTAAAATAATAGTTTTCACAGCTCTGAAATTAACACTGAAGCAGAAACTTTGCTGTAAAGCATTTAATTTCTAAAATGTAGAAATATTTTACAACCTCAGTATCTGGTGTGTTGCTTGCATATACAAAGACATATTTAATCACAGCCTTCATGAAAATGTCTTGCTACTAAACTTCAGATTGTGTAATCCTGAAAATTTCTGAAAGTATAAGAACTTGCTTATGGAGACTATTTTAAAATTTCTGTCACAAAAAGAGGCTAATAAATTTGTCTTTCTGGTAATGGAGGAAGTTATTAACTGTGCACAGAGAACCTTCAGCTAGGCAGAAGACTGTGAAGAAGAGGAGTTCAAACACTATTACTCTGAAGAGTTAAAGAAGGTCATAGCCAATCAGGATGGAGTTAATTAAATGGTGCAGCTATTAAAAAAAAAGGAAAGAGGGTAACAGTACTAACAAAATGTTGTTTTTGTCCTTAAATTATACGGGTTAGGTAGATGTTTCTTATATTTGTGATATGTAGATAGTGGTGTTGGAGGGATTAAAATGAGTGATGTGTTCTTTTGGATATTTGAGGTGTTCGTTTTTTTTTTTTTTTTTGATTGCTTTAAATATTATTCTGCTCAGTAATGCCTATGCTAGCAGCTGGTATTTGAAGAGAACAAGAAGGTTCTCTTTCAGAGAAGTGAGAGAGAGATTTAAAATGGGGCCTTTGATCACTGTAGTTGTGAAGTGTGTGTGAGGCCTAAACTAGGCAAACTAGAAGTAAAGAGATGCCAGTCCATAAAGGTAATTATTTCTCAGTCATTGCACAAGTCAGTTCACTTAATTTTTTTATTGATAGGAATTGCACACATAATACAAATTTATACTGTGTATGGATGTGCTTTGCTTTGGATTGCAAAAGAAGATTGAACTGGTCTTGCTAACAAGGGCCCCAACAGTTCTAGGAAATTATCCAGCCTCCTGAGGAATATTTTGGCAGCAATCTTAATTGGACCTGTGGTCTCAGCACTGTCATTGTACAGCTCTGTTTTAGCAGTTATTTCTTCTTTTATTTTTTTTTTTTTTTTTGCTCTGCCACGTTTGATGCTCTGTCAGTCAGAGTCCACACTGAGATCAGCCAGAAACTTGCTGTACCAAGAATCATTTGATGTAGCCCTTACTGCATATTAGATGCTGAACAAGAAAGGGCTTTGCCAGAGTGAGATGTGAAATGTTGCTTTCTGAAACTTCAAAAAATAGAGATTGCCTACATTGTCTTCCAGTTGAATGCAACATTCAAGGCAATTTAGTTCTACATTGTAATTTAAATATGCCTCTGGTTTTTGGAAAAGAGTTAGTGGCATATGGTACTTTTGCAATGTAGAAGCATTCTTGTTGATTTATGTTGCACTAAATTTTAAGCATTATTATTTTACAGAAAAAATACATGGCATTTTTCTCTGTTGTCCCTCTTTCTGTTGTATATGATTCAGGGATTAAATCTGCACATGTATTTTTGGTGTGTCCTCTGACTGAATTTCAGGAAAATGTATTTTCTATTTAAAAAACAGTGAAGTAATCCTATGTCAAATTCACATACAAAGGTAGAATCTTCAGTAAGCTCAGTGTAAGATTACTGTGTAAGATGAAAATGCAAATGGCCTATTTTATACTTACATGATTTCTAGGACTTTTAATGGGACTAACCCAGTTTTCCAGGATATGTGTTGGATCATGTGTATAAGTTTATATAGATTGCACAGTGCTTGCAGTCATATTCTTGACAACTTAATCAAGTTAACTTACGTGTAATTGCAGGACTTCAGACTGAGGACACTGGAGTTGTATCTCTTGCAACCTAATTAATATTTATTCTATACTCTTGATCACTCTGTGACAAGGGTACATCCCAGTTTAGCATGGAGTTTGAGTTCCCAGCAGAGAAAAGTCTGGGTAATCAGCTACGAAATGCTGATGTCTACACTGGGTCCGACTCAGGGACCATGGAGCAAACCTGCGTCTATGTGCCCACAAGAGGCTGGTCTTGTCATCTCACATAATTACGTACATAAGGCAGTGTGATTTGGTATGAGTTAGACAACCACAGCCAGATTGTTTGACAGTGCCAATATGTCTGGCGAGAGTAGGGCTACTCATACTAAGCCACCTTCTGTGCTCGGAGCCTGGCCAGCCCCCTCTCTGTCACATCTCTCCTTTGGCTCCCAAGGAATATGATGACACATAGGCACAAAGCCCATCAGTGGAGGCTGCCTCTGAACCCCTCTCTATGCATTACAGGCAAACAATGCACAGAAGGACAGTCATGGTCAGTCTTTCTTTGGGATGCAATTGTGGTTAAAGAAACTTTCTCTGACTTACTTTGCTCATTTTTCATCATTGGTGTCTAAATATTTAGGCACCCATTTCTATGCAGTTACTGTATTATTTATAGAAGTATGTCTAATACAAATATTGTTAAGGCTGGTGCCAAATAGAAAACCTTACCTAACAAATACATTGGCGCAAATACTCTAAAATTACTCTCCAGAAAGGGAAACCAAATGCTCTTGCCACAAAAAAAACAACAACAACAACAAAAAAAAAGCCAAGCTAATTTGAATTCATGAGAAACAGTGGATATTTATGATGAATTTTTAACAAACAACTACTCACTCAAAGATTGATTAAGAAAAATTATTCTGAGTACGAAACAAATGTGTGAAAATGGCAATCTGTGCTTAGACAAATCTAAGGCAGAAAGGAGCAAGGAAGTTACTTAATTAAATCTCTTGTTATAAATAATTCATTGAGACTTTTTTTTTTAGTAGTATATATTAGTATGCTTAAGGGCATATTAATAAAGTAGTATGATTATTAATAATATCTTTTGCTTTAATGAACCCCTCAATCCTATTTACAACAAGGGCCAGCCAGCTTTAGGCAGGCAGAATTTTTTTTTCCTGTCTTGGACAGATTCAGATTTATGTCTTTATAGGATAAAAATATCCTAGGACTGTTTTCAGTTTGTCTGTGCTGACATGGGGATATTGTCCCTAGAACACATATCCTTTCCCTTGTGTTCTGAGACTGGACTTTATTTTGTGCACTAAAAAGAGTTTTTATTATCTGGTGGGGAAAGACATGAGATTGAAGCTTTCATATTTTTCAGACTGTGAAATGGGAGTTAAATGGAAAATGTTTTTTCCTTTAATTGTATACTTTACTTGTACTAAAATACTGGAAAGAATTCAAAAACTTATAAAACATATAAAAAATAATAACCCCCTAAAAAAATCATATTGTTTCTCTTCCTTCACACTTTTTGAGTGAGGAGAAAGGGAAGGAAGAAAGCAGAAAAGAAACTGTGATGATTTAAATTATATAAAACCTATTAGGGTCATAAAACCAAGTTTTTGAAAACAGTAAGTTATTTAATTTCTTTATGGAAAACAAATGCAAGATATATTTTAGTTCAAAGCCCTGAAAATGTAAATAAATAGACCAGTCATGGTTTAATGTGCAAAGCCAATGCATGCACATTACATTCTGGTCTCCCACTGCAAGACTTATCTGAAGTTAATATGTCTAGTAAGCAGATAAAAATTTGGGTGGAAGGTTGGGAGAGATTTCAGAAGGAGGAGAGAGTACGGACAGGAAGCAAGAAAATATAATATTGACTAAAATATTGTTTACATTTCTCTTTTAAAAATTCTCTTATTTGAGGGCCTGTTCTGAGTTACCTGGATCTTGAAGAGAAACTGCTAAAACACACATTCTTTATGAAAACAATTTTGAATGGATATTTTTCATCTCTTTCGATTGCTGCTGCAGCTCTTATGGAACACATATGGACATGAGCCAGATGTAACGGTCTATTATTATTCTCTGAATTAAAAATTAAACTGTCCTGATAAATATGTTTCATACTTGGATGCTGTTAGCTGCATTTTTACTATGAAATACTGATGTAAAATATGCTAAAATTATTTCAGAAGCTGTGAAGTTTATTCTGTCTAATGTGTGTTGTCTTACAATGTTTTCTTATGGAAATACATAGTTTTTCTCATAGGATTATGTTTTAGTGAGAAGAGGCAATTTAGATGTAACACGTGGCACTAGAATGTAAATTATCTGATTACCTAGCACAAAACATAACTTGTGGCTGTGAGCAGGTCTGGTAAATGTTTATCAGTGGAATGTAATGGGACTATACACAGCAAATGGAAGATGTTGAAACATATAACTAAGGACCAGGGAATTCCAGCCACCCATCAGTTCTGGATAAATGCATTTTGGCCAGGATTACTGCTTTCGCATAACCAATATAAAAATTCTACAATTCATCTAATATATATTGGAAATTATGAAAATCTAGAGGTGTAACAAATGAGGTAACCACTATTCTAGCAAAATACATAGATTGCCGGCAATGAAAGAGAAAGCCCTTGTATTTTTCTTTTTTACCTTAATGAATGGTAGCATTTTCTAGCAGGATGATTGATATTTATCACAGATATATTTTTTCTGAATGTCTTTTCTTGTATCTCATTACTGAAGGTTAGTCAACCTCCTGAGATAGATGCAGCTGAAAATCAGGAAACAGATCACTGCATTATATGAACACGTGTTGCTATTTTGCATGTTTCTTTCTTCCTTGTGGTTTGTATTTAAATTCAGGTGCAGCCATTACTCAAATGTGTCATGAAGTGCTAGGATCCAGTTTGTCCTCACAGCCTTTTCCAGAGATTTTTGCTCACCCTTTGTGTGCTGAAAATGGATCAAACCCTGTAGGTTTGGCCTCAGTAAGATTACTGGAATATAGCACAACATCCTCAGCAATGTTCTGTTGGCATTCAGCAGCCTTGGAGGGCAAATGAGTGCATCAAACTTTCCCCAGGGATTTTGGTAGTGTTTCCTTGCTGGCCAGAGTCAGATGCGTGATTGGTCTTGAAACTCAACATTTATTGTTCAAAAAAAAGCTTATATGGCACACAGAGGCCACAACTTATGTGGGGCTTAAATGACTTTCAAAGATCTTATCATAAGATGATATTTTGACAACTGTAAAACCTTTATACTCGTAAAATCTCTGGAAACAGAGTAACTAAGTTGTAATGTCTGAATCATAGAGAAGTAATAATCATGTAAAAAACGTCTTACTAGGCTTTTTCAATTACAGTGTGATTGTGGTATGCTTGAGTGCCGAGATCAGAGATGAATCAGCTCCTGAGATGAAGTGAGGGTCTTTGTGAGAAACACTTGGCCTTGCTGCTGCTCCTTTTTAGCTTTTGTGACAATGTAAAGGAGTATGTCCAAATGCAGATAATACTGGGACACTACAGAGGAGGAGAAAAAGATACATCTTCATATTTTCCTGGGTTTCCCTTGAGAGAAAACATAGATGTTTTACAAGTGGTTTTATCAACTTGTGAAAACTGTTTTTGCCTTTCTCCTGATATGTGCATTTCTGCAGTGACATTTTATTCTGATGGTAGAAGCTGATGTAATTGAAAACAGTACTAGAGAGTGAAAAGTCCTTTAGGAAAATAATTCTTCAAGTTCCTTTCGCACTCTACTTCATAATGGTGTACACAGGAGACTTCACCAGTTTGTGAATTCCTTACCAAACAGGTACAAAGCTCAAGTGTGCCAAGAACTTTTAAAAGCAGAATTGAAAGTCACATAGTGATGCTGATGTTTAGTAAAAATAAAATTAACCTCCTTAAACTCTTGCACTTATTTTAGTTGGAAAGTCTAGAAGATATTACTATGAAAAATGACTGAAGTTATATTTTTCATTTTCTTCCCCCCAAGTTTACTTATCTCCCAAGTTTTCTTTAAGATATTGAAAAGCAGACTGATAGCCAATTGATTTTGCAAAATAAGTCTTTGACATAACTCTGACAGAATATTCGTCAGTGGGATACATATTAGTTCTTTACAGAAGTAGTTATTGCAGATATTAAGAAGCTGTATTACACAGACTAAAGCTTAACTTCCTCACCAGTTCAGTAATTTCCTGTCCAACAAAATGTACATTCAGAAGATGTCTATTGAATTGATACAATTATATTGTATACTGTTATATTAAAAAATTTGCCTAATGATCTGAGTTCTCTCTCTAAAAATTTAACAGGAAGATTTGTCCTTGTTTTATTAAAGACACATTCATCATTAAGAAAACCAAACATAATTTTCCTATACTTTTATAATAGTCTTTAATTATGAAATAAAAATTTAACTCATGCATTTTTCTGATCAATGTAGATAGAATAATAACAAAAATACTTGTCAAAAATGCTGCAGTTCCAAGTGTGGAGCTCATGTGTTTTGAAGTGACAGAACTGATGCTTTCCTTGCTTATCTCAAAAATGAATGGTCGTGAATATCTGTTTTAAATACTTTTCTATTTTGATCATAACCTGTGTATAAGGGTTTTACTATTTCCTGTGAAGATCCATTCCTGTGCTACCTAGATGTCTGCCCTCTTTTGTGTGCTGCTTTTATGAGTATAGTGTTCTTTCGTGAACAGGTAATAATACAAATTTCTGGGGTTTTTACTTCATACCTTTTTGTGGCAGTATGAACTTTCCTTAGTACAAGATATTAAAGTTCCCATAGACTACTGCAGAGTATCTTTAATATTAACCCCAAAGCTTTTAATTGGCTGAACATATGGACAGATTTTATCTGCCATTGTTCGGGGATGACCACAAATGGAATTTAAACTTTTTTCTTCCTCTTTTTCTTTAAGTTCAAGTGTAAGTAAAGGACCTGCATGTTTGTAACAAGCTCCATATGGCTATGCAACTGGCTGTGTTCAAAAATAGTCATTCAAATATATTCCTTGTATACATATTTGCTGTAGTATAGAACAAAATTCTCAGGAATCAGAAAATCAGAAAGCTTTTTAATAATAAGATAATTTTCATTACTATTACATAAAAAGCATTTTTTTTCTTTGAGATGCAGGAAGATTTTTGTGTATGCGCTTGCAAATACTTAAAAGTTTACTGCCTAGAGTTAGAAAAGTAAATGAAATTTATGTCTTAAATATAAATTCTTCAAAAAGAGGGGAAGGGCAGAAGAAATTGTTTAGTGAAATACTAAGCCCTTCAGATCAATACTTGAAAATAATATTGATCTTTTAAATATTTACAAATCCACTTAAAAATCTACTACAAGGTCCATTATTTATTTAATAAAAATATCATGTCCCCCTGTTTTTTTTTTTTTTCTTTTCTAAGAGCCTTTTACACCAATCTCTATTCAAAATTTGCATAAAATTATACTGGACATTTAAAACGCATTTGAAGGAATTTTTCTCTGCAAAATCTATTTTTTTCTTGTCTTTTCACTTAATTTACTGAGGTACCATTCTGTTATCTTACTTATTAGTTTATTTATTCCTTCTGGTTTCTGTTATTCTTGATCGCTATTTTGGGGAAAAATATTTGATGAAAGTATGTTCTCTTACTAGAAATTCGAGTTGAAAATCATGATTTCGTACGGAAGGTGATTATAACTGTATTTCAAATTTCTTAATGTATTACAGTCGCACTTAATGCATCAAATCTCTATACTTATCCAGAATTTGAAGTAATTTAATTCTTCACCTTTTTCTTGAAGTTCAAGTGTAAGTAAAGGACCTACTCTGAAAGAAGCACAGTTCTTGAGCACAGTGTGTGTCTGTCTATCTATCTATCAGTCTTTATATAGTCTCTATATCTATGTATCTGTCCATCTGTATATCTATCTATCTAGATATAAAAGATATAGATGCATACAGATAAACATGGATGTAGATAGATAGATGTAGATAGATATAGATAGATATAATAGATATAGATGATATATAGATAGATATAGACATAGGGGTAGGTGATCTAGGTAAAGATGTTTTACAGTGAGCAATAGATCAATCTGAGCTTATTGCTCTCATGAAGGGCTTACAATCTGAACAAAGGAGACAGGAAGGGAGAATAAAAGAACAGTTATTATCTCATATTTGTAGTTACCAAAGTGATGAAGAAAAAAAAATTGCTACAAGAAATTGCCAGTAGGAATCCTGGAGGAGAGCTTGATCTCCTGGATACCTTTGTGCTTACTGCCTTACTTTCAACTGGTACATTAATTCAGTCTGTGAGACAATGCAGCCATAAAACTGTTTCAAAACATTCAGTAATACCTGACGGTCTGCATGACTATGTAAATCCATAACTATTACCAGATTATTCTGCTTGAAAGGCAGTGCCCAATTAGGAATGTCTTTTTATAAATGAAAGCATCATCCATGGATTTTTGTTGTTTTAAATTAACAAACAAAAATATCACTTTTATTGTTACATACATTTACATTTGTTGGCCAAGAACAGGGCTTCTCTGCAGCAGTTAAGAAGTCTTCTAACATGAATGGGAGAGTGATAAGCTTATGTACCATAGTACCATAAAGTTGATCACATACGTGTGGAAAATGTCCATCAAATTCACAAATGAGTCTCCTATGATCTCTTCATGTTCATTATCATGCACTACAGTGCTGTACTTGTATTGATGGATTAGAAGTGAACATTTTTCCCTAATAAATTTCATGAGATCTTTGATTTGAAACAGCTTGTTTTGAAAGACAGTGCTTTTGGCATTGGTTGGGGAAAAAAATAAAATAGGTCACAGCTCATTTAAATTCCAAAATGCAGTTAACTACTATTTTAAAGCCTGTATCAACAATTTGGAGATGAAAAATTAAAAAAGACAGGAAGTTTAACATTATGTAAGTGTAAGACAGGCACAAACAATTAGATCAGAGTTTATTTAATGCCAGTAGTAATTAAAAATTATTCCCTCAGTTATGTTTCACTTTTCTTTTAAAATTTCCTGCAGACCAGTGTAGGAAAAAAAAAAGTCTAGAGCACAATTGGAAGAGATAAAAATTCAATTTTTGTCCAGTTTGAAATGGGAAACACTAATTTAAAGTTCTGTCAGATCCACTACTGCAGCTTTAGCTGAAGATGTTTCCTTGCCCTTCTGCCAGAGATCACGACCACCTCAGTAGCTACAGAAGGACAGATTGCTTGTCAGCTGCTGCACTTTGCCATATTAATAAATAGTTCCTTTTATTAGGAGCTGGAGTGTCATAGCCAGACTGTGAACCAAAGCAACCGTAAAAACATGCTGTCTGTTCTGTGCTGTCTCTACAAGGCAACCTTTGGCAGAGAGGTAAGTCCAGATAGGTTAGGGCAGTACGGTGTTAAGGCACTTTCAGAAGATAAACCTATCACAGATTGTCAAGTTATCAATTTTCCTTCCTCTCTCGTGGGTTCAGCTGCATTTTTCGTAGATTCAAATTTATCTAAATTGCTATTCAATCATTGCCTATATCAAAAATATATATGCATTGTTGTATCAAAAAAAATTTCATCTTTCTAAATCTTAGGATGTGATTCAGTAACTCTTCTTCATTTGATCACAGTATATGTTCTTTGCCCCATTATACTTTGCAGAAAATGTAACCAACACAATTCACTTGGAGTTGTAGACATGTTGCTACAGCTTTTGATTCCCTCTGAACACTTGGCTTCCCAAATGTTCTTCATGTGATGAAGAGTGGTCTTAGTGCAAATTTTAGCAACAATTCATGACATCTAGAGTAAAGATTTGGGTGGCACATCTGAAGATTATCTAAATTCATTAAATATATAAGAAAATTTGCAGTTGCCTTTCACATCCTTGCCATTTTCAAGGCCACTGCTGCAAATTTAGGTGATATTTCTTCATAGCTTGTCTCCTTTTCTACCTTCCATATAGGATATTTTTATTTTTTAGTTCAGTCAGCAATTCCTTATTTAACCAGTTGGGCCACCTGCCATGCCTATTCAGCTTCTTGCACACTGGAATAGACTATTAAAGAGTTCTTTGTGAAGGTTGTCCTAGAAAATGAAGCTACTGTTTCTGGACCCCCTTCTCTGGCCCGTCAGCATCCCATTGCTTCCTGCCCATTAGTGCGCTGACAATGCCAAATCCTTCTGTGCTGAAGTCTCTTGTCTCACTTCCCGAGATGTTAAATCTCTACTGTCTCACAGTCCCTTAAGCAAAAGCTTTCATCAATTATTATGCATCTGGCAAGTTCATCTTTGATTTTAAGGAGCAAAGAACCTTCCAGATTGTTGTGTCCAACCTGCATCAAAAATTGTCCCTAGCAATTTTCTGGCTATGACAGGCTTATTAGGTAACATAAAAAACGCTCATTAGGTAACATAAAAAACAGAGCTCATAAACTCAGCAGGCACTTAGGATTTGTAAGTTGTCATAAGTCAATACAACTGTACTGTATAGGACAAATGGCATAACACAGCAGATTGGTTAATTTTAATAAATGGTGTCATCATTGGTAACGTAGAATAATTGTTAATATAGCATTCAGTATTTACCACCATTAAACTTGTGCTGCATGGTTCCTGCCTGCAGTTGTCTCATACTGTTTACCCTCCACACTAGGTCTACTGCCCTTCATTTTATCCTGTTCTGTGATCCCCACCTACTATATCTTTGTTGATGATTGTTCTAAAAAATTGCAGATAATTCCTTGAAATTTATGTAGTACCTATCTACTTCATCTTTGATCCAATAATAGAGAAGTGTTAATCTGAGAGTTGAGACAAAGGAATTATTCTTATCAATAATCCAAGGAGGTTTTTTTTAAGGCTAAACAATTTTAATAATCCTTTCTTAATCTACTGAGTGATATTTTCACCTACAGGGTGAAATACACCTGTTGATAGCCTCAGCTTCTATTGCTCTCTTTGGATGTACAATTTGATGCATTGATTCTTTTTTTTTTTTTATCTTTTAAAGTTATTTGAACCCATCAGACACTTTGAAGGGTGTCAGGGTCTATGAGAAGGAGAATTTCTTTAATTCATTACTGCTTTGTAGTCTACTGAAAAAAAATCTCGTTTTTTTTTCCAGAGTTCTTTTCTCTGTAAGTCTTTCTCTTCAAATATTTTTAAAACATTCAGGTTTCATTTTTTGAAAGCTGTCCACTCAATTTTTACTAGAAATATCTAGGTTTTTTTTAATATAGACTTTTAAAGGGATATACAGACAGAATCATTATGACAAACACTGTTTATGTTACAGATAGGGAATATGAGACACAGAAAGGGCTTCCACTTTTCAGTACAAAAGATCTTGCTATATTAGCTTTTCAAGGCATAGTGTTTATTCTTATTTTGAAATTTTTCTAGACATGATTTAACTTTTTTAGAAGCCAATTCTGAAAACTTTTTGTTCTTTGAGTTAGTTCAGGATACTCTACAGGGTTACAGAAGCTATAGTTGAAGTTTCAATCTAATGACTCTTTTCTGCTCACCACAACAGTATACCTGTCACAGAATTTTCTATCTTCCCTCAGTCTTTTCTAAATCATCATCAAGGCTGTTTCCATTTTCTTGCATTTTTATCACCTCTTTGTTCCCATTATTATTGTAATTCCATGTATGTTATAGATTTCTTTTCAATTCTAATTAAGTACTTAACAAATCTCTGACATTACACTTTGTTTATTACATGAAGACTGTTGATTAGACTTGTTTTGAAGCTGCTTTTCAATTCATCTCTTCAACATACAAACTAAATGATTGAAGACTGATTGAAGAGTGTAGCGATCTTTGAGACAATTGTTCATTTTATCTGAAGCATGTTCATTAATTAAATTTCCTTTTGTATTGAAAAAAAGTCAAAAGCTGGAGAACACAAGCAAAATATTCTGTGGTCAGTCTCCTAACAAGTCAGTTTGAATCTTGTTATTTTGATGAGCCTAGATCTAGAATATATTAAATCTCTTTCACTGACTTAGCAGTATCTAAAGGGTAAAACTTTTGTGATCTTCAGTTTCTCATACTTCAGTAGTGACCAATGACAACTGAAGTCATTATTTACTGTATTAGGTTCAGCAAAATCATAAGAACAAAAGCAAATTTTCCGTTTTGAGAATGCAAATGATCATCTTCGACTTGTACAATTGCAGGTTGTTATGAAGTTTAATAGTGGCAAATACTGAATGCTATATTATCAATTATTCTATATTACCATTGCTTATAGTATTCAATAAAATTCACCATTTCTCTGTGTTATTCCATTTATCCATTATAGTACAGTTGCATGTGGCTCTAGTCACCTGACAATTAAATAATGTCAGTGATTTAAGGAAACTAACTAGCAGACATAGCATGTGCTTATCTCAGAGAGAGTGTCTGGCAAGAATTTCAGGTATTTGGTTTATGGTAAAAAGATCTAAAACATCTATGATAATATATCTGGTTGTGATCATTAAAATCAGATGATAAGGGATTGTTTGTAGGATAATTTCCAGAAGTAAGGACTTGCAAAGGTTCTGTGAATCAAAAAGAGATGTATCATTGTCCTTCTGCATGGAATAAAAATATTTCTCGGTTTTGTTTTTATAAGCTTTGAAAGAGACTAGGGGCTTTCTATATTGTACAAACTGTGGACTGAAGAACAGTTTATATGACTCTGATTTAACAGAGTAAATTGATTTTGATTTTCTTTTACTGCTTTTGCACTTGAAAAAATATTTAATTGAGGTATTCTACTGAACAATCATGACATATCTGAATTTTTGTTTCTAGATGTTATAATACACATAAGAACCTGGAGAGAGGCTGGAGGCTATAACATGCATTGTATTAAAAAAACACCATCAATCTCAAAAAAAAAAAAAAAAGATAGAAGTCCAGAGAGACTTGGCTATATCTGCTTTTTTTAAGGGAACTTCAGATTACATGTGTTCTGGAAAAGCAAATAAAACTGGTGATTTAGATAGGTTCATACATCAATTAGTTGCCTTCACCTTAATCCATTAATGAAGGAGAGAGTACCATGATTTTTTGATAGATGAATTTGATATGTGATTATTTCATCAGCTTGAAACACTGATGCATTATGAACTACTTGAATGAGGAGTGATACTTTATGTTTACTGTTTATTGCTGAAAAATTACTAGATAATGTGTAGTCTGCCAAGGTTGCATATGTCTCAGAGCTCCATGCATAATGCAATTATGTGGAGAATCAGAAAAACCTATAAATCACTACTTGGTGATTGTTTGAATGTGCAGAATAATTCTACCCTAGTCTCTAAAGTCTGGTCCTGTTCTTTCACAACTCTAAGCAAGTGATTTTGAATAAAAGGTGCAAAAGACTGAACTAAGGCTAAATCAAAAATTGGTATATTCCCTTTCAAGAAAGCAGCTGTGAACAGAGCTATGAACTGTACAGATTTGCTCTTCTATCCTTGTCATAGGATTTCCCATAAATCACCTCAAGTACTAACATATATAAACTTCTCCCCATACAGTCCAGTAAATACCATTACCAGGAGAATGTGCCAGGCTTTACACTGTGCAGTGCAGAATCTAAGCACTTAACTTTGGCACTACTATTTACATTTGTCTCTATTCTCTATTCTCATTTGTTAAAGCTTTATTAAGTACTTATCTCTGAATTCTGATTATTTCTAAAAATGAAAATATAATATTTAAAATCTACAGATAAAAACCAAGGAGATTTAGGGGGTTTTAACAAATTAAAATTTGTCTTATTTGGAAATGTCCTGTAGTTTCTGTAGCATTTAGATTAGGAAGATAATTACTTTCATTGGCTGTGTCTAGTTTATTTTTGAATCTATAATGAGCAATTGCTTAGATGGAGTATAAAATCAGACATTTTCACATCAAGTTTTATGTGACTTAAGTCTCAGACCATATAAATCATCATACCTCTACAGGTGACAGTGTTTTAGATTATGATGTATGATCATGTCTTACTTTATTACTGCAGTGTAATGACATATGTTTGATAATATTAGTACATCATCATGATGTAGGAATGTGTGAGAATTTAAAATAGAAAAAGTCCTTCATCCTGTTACTGAAACTATATCCTAGTATTGCATCATATATTGTCCTTTGTGACTGTGTGTTTCAATTGCTTGCCTAAAATTTTGGGCAGATACCTATCTACCATGAGAGAGAAATATTTTTAAGAAGTTTAGTCTCACATTATCAGAACTTGTGCTGCAATTTCTTCGAGAAAATGACGGAACAATGAGACCTCTTGATGTAGCCTTTTTATTCAAAGTAATTGACTGGAAAGATTGATGCAAACTTGTTATCTGAGAGACAGTGGAAGAGAAAGACACTTCTGAAAAACAATGCAAACTCTGCTATTTGCAGAGTTTCAATGCTGAATAATGGGGATTACAATGCTGAATAATGGGGATTTAAATGCTCTTTGGTCTTCTCAGTTAGGGTGTATGCTGTTCAAACATATGCAATCTCTACCTCAGTGAAAAAAACATACATCCCTATCCTTATCACCATGCAGTATCATTTTCAAATTAGATTTATACCTTATAATTTAATAATGAGATAGTCTAGCCTCCAATTAACTGGCCACCTATTAACTGAAGAACAGTTATTCAGCAATAGATGTTTTTTAGTTTTTACAAATGTTCTTACGAAGAAGTCTTTGTGCTACTGTCCTGCGACACATCCTGTTCCTTGTGTCTTTTGATACAAGTCCACAAATAAAAACTACTACCAAATAGTACTTTGGAATATTTAGCAATTGGCTTTTCTTGACTATCCTCAGTTTTTATATGGCCTATCTTGCTTGAAAAATTGCTTGAAAAAGAATATATCTTTGTGGAAGACCAGACAGCTGCAGAAGCTGAGCTAGGTAGTGCCGCAGACCTTCTGGCCCTGGTGCAGTGGAAGTTGTGGGAGAGATAAACTCGAGGCAAGAACAAAAGTGAAGATATCATGTCTGGTCACTCTGACATCTCTGACGAGAGAAGATGTAACCAGGACCTTGCTGGCGCAAAAGAATGTAACAGGGACTTGATGACCGGAAAGATTTTGTTGCTAAGGGAACAGAGGCAAAGGGGCCTGACTGGAAAATTTGTATAGACTTTAGAGAACCATAAATACTGGTGATTAGTGTAATAAACTGGCTTGGCTTGCTTAGCATTGTCCATGTCCCTCAATCACCACACATCCTCTTTACAGTACTGTATAATTTTTTCACATACCCATATAACCACCATAGCTCTTGATACCACTGTCCCACACTTTGAAAGACAAATCTGAGATTTTTCTTCTATTTTCATTTCATGGATTTAACCAAATTCTGATTTCCTAAACTCTTAATTTTATTCTAATTCCATTTACTTCGACACAGTTTCTTCTAAATTACCATCCCTGTGGAAATATACAACTCATGTTCCACCAACTATATTTTTTACTTATGACGTGTTTAGAAATCTAGAAGTTATTTTTTGACTTCATTTTGTCATTTTATCATTTTAGCACCTTATCATTTTAGCATTTTGGCATTTCAGATACTATAACTGAAAATGGATAGAGCTATTCTACATGAAGACATAGCTTTAATGAATAATTCTGTGGAATATCATTCAGTTCTAAATACAGAACAATTAAGATACATTAAAAAATAAATTATTTAGTAAAAGAAGTAAGCACCATTGCTTGCTAATAATCTGTATCACTGTGTAGACAGTTCTCAGCATGCCTAGCAGCTTTCTAGTTTCCAACACTGGCAGCATTGGAAAGGAGGTTCAACTGTTTTAAAAGTGCACCCTATTCCTGGATACTGGGTTCAAAGCTTACATTTAAGAGAACAGGATCTGTATAGGGACACAGAGAGATTCTTTGAACTCCCACATGTGAGCATGGTTTCCAAGTTCCTTTTGAGAAATCTCTGGAAGTTCTTGGTCTGAATGTCAAGGGGAATTTAGAGATTTCTTTGGGTAATGTTGTTGCCGTTTCCCAGCTCCTGTAGTGTATGTTTGCACACTGTAATCATAGAACATCTATCAACAAATTAAGGTAACTGGTTTCTGTTGTGCTTGTTTCTATCCATAGCGTCAGATTTTAGAAATTTGCCAAATATATTCATATTACGAATTAAAGTTGTTCTCACACTTGCCAGCAACTGTTTTCAAAAGTTTCTTAATCTTAACTAATCAGGATTCATTAATAGAGATTTTAGAAAATATGATAAGGTGATCACAGGTATAAAAAATATATGAATGTATACTAGAAAATGCAAAAGTAAAAAATATTTCTTTAGAGATGAATAGCTATATTCAAAAATTCCAAAATAGCAAAATTTGTTTAAATTTTTTATATGTGCACTTCAAATTATCATTCTACATATTTTATATTTCCTCTATATATTATAGTTTTATATATATATATTTAACTATATTTGACTAAGACATACAGTCTCAAATCTCATTAGAAACATTAGGGCAACTATTGTAAGAAGTGACATCTTTTTATTCAGTAGGCATTTTCCCTCTGGGGGAATTTCTGAACTCTGAGCAAGTGAATTCTATAATAAAGTCACTGAGTTTGAGGGGAAGTATCTCTCTTGGGCTATTAATAAGAAAAAGCCAGCGCCGTATTTGTTACCATATGTCAATGACATAACCCCTGCAGTGAGCTGTACTTATCCATACTGAATAACTAGTAAGCAAACTCTATACAGAGATCTACAGCTACTTTTCTTCTTCTTTTTTCCTCCCTTTTGTTTTTTCTCTCATAGGATACAGGTTTGGCCCACAATATGCATTTTCTGTCTAAAAAAATAAATGTTCTTAGCATGTATTTGACAAATTATTTTCTTAATTTTATTAAGGTGAGGTAGTTCTGTAGAAAGAAACAAGGATTCTGGGCAGCAATTTAAGAACTTGCCAGGAGCAATCCAGTTAAAGCAAAGCCTGTTTGTGAGTGGGAAAAGGTAGTAAATTCCTGTAAAAATTTTACACCCACATTTTTCCAGCAGCAGTTCAGATGAAAAATAGTCCAACCTTTCAAGTGCTGTGATGGGGAAAATGCTGACTGCGTCTTCCACCAATTCATTTTTCCATACTCTTACATCACTAGGTGTAAAAAGGTGCTATCATAAATTATTAAAATTATTATTAGTACTATCAGAAAAATAATAAATACACTAAGTTATTTAGATACTACAGGGGACTAAACATCTGAACTAGGTGAAACAAAAAAGCTTCTTGTAGGATTATTCCAATAACAAGAGCATGGTTCCACTACTGTATCATTCTTTCCAAAGAAATTGGTTCTGTTATAAATGAAGTATCTGGAACCATTTTTCCTCAGGAACTCATCAATGATGAGGGCATTATGTTCCTGTGGTAGTGAATGTTAAAAATATCACTGTGTGGGTGGTACTTTGGCATGTTGCTTTTACAATTCTTACAAGCCCTTCTGATTAAAAAAACAACAAAACTTAGAGTGAAAGTAAATAGTAAGTAATTTCCTGTTTAAAAGTTCATATTTCACTCTTAAAAATCATGTATTTAAAATCAATATAAACTGTATTAACGTACTCTCATATAACTCTGTTCATATACTTTGCCTGATGATTAATCTACAATTGATTTAAAGATTAAGTGGAACAAAGTCAGGATATGAAGTGCTGCAGCAAAATGGTTCAATTCTCATTTTATATCTTTGAGTGTGTAGACTACAAGTATTGCCTAGGGCAAAGTTCCTAACAGGTTGTAAAATAATTATATGGCTCTTGGAAAGCATGTTTTAGACATTTATATCTATAGCTCTCTGTATGTCTGTGTCTGTTTAAGTATAAACATATTTCAAGCACAGTATTGCTCTACATCCCTCTTGCCTCTAAATGGAATGATCTGTTGCTATGACCACTGTTGCGATGAGTCAACATCTATTTAAGTCTAGTAAGTTAGCAACATGCAGTCAATCACTGGATTTCATTGGCTGAATATTCCCATGGGCTTTCCAATTAATAGAGTATTCCTCTCCATATATTTTTTTCAGCCATATAATACTAATTCAGAGCATTCTGTCTCTAACTCATTCTTTGGAGAATAATTTCCTCTAATATCAGGGATGCTGTTAAATAAAGAGCCCATACGAATATTTAAGTGGGGGAAATATATGTACAAAATTATATTTTTAAGGCAAACACCTGTGAAACCAAGTGCAGATCAGCTATGAGATCTTTACCCCATGCTCAGAGAAATGAGCTTGAAGGAGACATGATGCAGCTAAATCAACCAAACTCACTTCCAAGCAGCTCAATCAATTATCATTTAAGGACACTTGAGATTATTTAACTGACTGTCCAGCAATATACCAGAGGAAATTTAATATTATTTTAATTAAATATAGTGGTGCAATATATATATAAATATATGTATATTTTTATATATTAAATATATATGAAGTATTTTTTAAATTAAATATAGGAAGTAGTGTTCTTATAGAGGCCAAAAGATCTTTTTATCTCAGTCACCTTGGGTCTCTTATTAACTCGTTGCATGCTTAAGTTCTCACCAATGTCTGCCAACATTTTATCAGACTCAGCTGGGAGAGAGAAAGTCCCCAGAAAATTTTGTCAGAATTCCAACGAGGCACCATCAAACAGATGGAATTGCAAAGTGGTGAGGTGGCTTCTTTTAGGACAGATGAGCTATATTTAGAGTACAATCCATGAGCACATTTTAGTACCTAGGCCCATATAAGTGCTCCAGGCATATTTTAATCTGATATCAGAATGAGATCAGATGCACAAAAGTTCCCATCCATACATTCCTTTCCCTGGCAAAAAAAGCACTTTGGGTGAACTTTAAGAGAACCACAGCAAGCTGCAGCTAAATCTCAAAGACCAAGATCTGCCTAGTGTGATGCATGTCTTGCATGGTCAGAGAATCTTTTGAAGATTCCTAACCGCTTTGTTATTGTAAAATGCAGGTGAACCCAGTGGGAAGAAATGATGATGTCCAACTCCAGTTTAGAAGGCTGAATGATTTCTTTATTATAACTATAATATAATATATTAATATACTATATAAAGGAAGATACTAAAACTACATACCTACTTGTTCTAACTACCATATCTATCTAACTAACGCACAACTTGTGACCTTCTCGCGAGAGTCCAGACACAGGTGGATCTGATTGGCCATCAAGCTCAAACAATCCTCACCAGAATCCAATCAAGCAATCACCCCAGGTAAACAATTCTCCAAACACATTCCACATGGGAAAAACAAGGAGCAGAAATAAAAATTGTTTTCTCTTTCTTTCTGTCTGTGCACCTCTATGAAAAATCCTAAGAGAGAGAAATGTGCTTGCCACACTTTGTCCTAATTTTCAGCACGGGAACCTTAATTTAAAATAGCAATTACAGGTTCTACATTGATCAATTATGCCCAGCATTGTTATGTGCAGTATTGAAAATGAAGTAATCTACTTCCTAAAAAATCAAATCAATTCAATGTTTCTTAAACAACAATGGAGACATCACTAAAATGAGAATATAGTCTCATTTAAAAATGTAGACCACAGCCATTGCCTGTCTATTTTTGAATAATTCTTAAATTTTTCTTCTTATCACTACGGAACGAGATGACCTTTAAGGCCTTTTCCAACCCAAACCTTTCTATGATCCTATGACTATCTTCATGGCCCTCTTTTGGATGTGCTCCAACAGATCCATGCTTTTCTTGTGCTGACGAGCCCAGAGCTGGATGCAGCACTTCAGGTGAGGTTCCACCTGACTTCCTTGTCACATTTATGTTGATGCAGCCCAGAATATGATTGTCCTTCTGGGCTGTGAGCACTCATTGCTGGCCAATGTCCAACCAAATAAAGCTGGCCAGGTGAACAGGTCTGTATCACACATCTGACAACTTACATCAGATTTACGTATTTGGGATTTTAAAAGCAATAAAAATCAAAATTTATGTAGTCGTGAATAAGAAAAGGTTGACTCCAGCTTGTGACAATATTTAAGCAAATTATTCACGAATGTTTTCTGTACACAGAATTACTTTTTACTTCTCCTAAGACACCATCTGTCCTGGACAAAAAAATGACAACTTCAAGGGAATGACAAAGTATTCCAGCTTCCATCTGAGTAAAAGGTAGCCTTTGGAGTCAGAGAATATAAGTGAGAAAACACTTGAGTGGTAGTGTGAATCCCCCAGGTCCAGCAAAGTGATAGAGTCATTTAAATGTGGCTGCTACACTGAGGGTGGAAAAGAGCAGAGTAAAATGCTCAAATACTCCATCCTACAGTAATAATACATAGGCTTATGTCTTTTTCTATCTGTATATGAAGCTGGCTGATGTGTCAGTATTTTTTTTATACCTTCTTAATTGCTCAGGAGCACTGACACATCAAGTCTCCCTATTTCTTCTTTTTCTTTTTCCCCTCTGCATGTCTTGTGAATTCCACACTTGGCTGCATGGTTATTTTGTTCTAAGGTTTCACAATTATTTAACTACTTTGATAATATGTTCTAATATCTTGGTTGAAGAAAAACTTTAAAGTTTTCTAGCACTGTGAGATATTATAGAACATAAACATTTTTGTTAATTACATCAGTTACATCCTTTAACTTACATTTTTGAAAACATTTAAAAGAATTATATATTATTCTCTTTCTTTAGCAAGTAGACTTTGAGAAAATAAACTAGGAAACTACTAACCTTTATCATGAGCTGAGTTTTCAAAGGATTTGTAGACTTATTTGTCTTATTTGTTTTATTCGTCTTATGGACAGGATTACACAAGGCATGATTTAAAACAAGTTAACTCTTTTAGCCAAGACAGATGAAAATGGAAAGCTTTTCCAAGTGCCTTTTAAATTCAAGGATGTGTGAGCAGTCAAACGACACATATGTTGTATGTGCAACATATGTTCATATTAGCAGTATACAGCTGCTAATAAGAAACTTCTCAGGTCTGCTTATTTCTTCTGTACATGAGGTAGCCATAGGCTAACTCTTTACACATAAAAAAATTGGGATAAATGGCTATTGGATTAGTAATTTGCAGCTGACTACAAACTAGACCCTAGGCTACTAAATTACTATTTAAAAAATGGAATTAACATTAATGGAGTAAAAAAAATCCCAACTCCCCAAATTTTAAAAGAAGTAACAAACCCAGGATAATATTTGCTCCTGAAACTAGCAGTTAGAAAATGCTGTTTTGATTCCCAACTCTGCCATAAGCTAAGCAAGCCATTTACCCACATAGTGCCCCAGTTTCTCTGACTGTAAAAAACTGGATAATCTTATTTTTACACTCCAGTAATTTCAGATCCCAAACATGAAAGAAATGTCAGAGAAGTGCGAAGAATATTTTTTAGGAGAAAACAATATTTGTCCAAACAGACAGAATCTGAATTTCCAGTCCAATATGATGGCTCCTGAGTTTACAATCACCTCATCATCTGTTAATACACGCACATTACTATGCTGTTTCTAAAAAGTAACTAGTACTGGATTCTTACACAGTACGGTCTTCAGTAAACATTATGTTTCCAGAACTCCAATATTCTGTGATATGAAAGGAGAAGAGCATAGATTTTTCTATGGCAATAAGAGAAAGCCAGTAAGAATTATTTAAGAAAGTCATCACAACTCAGAAATCTATTGAGTCCTCAAGGTCACTCAGAGTCCCCATTGCTACTCTTTCAGTGATTACACTGTTGTCACAGAGGACTTTCAAAAGAATAATCATGGAGGGTGTTAGTGGCTTCTGGGATCTATATTTTCATTTTACCTTAAAATGACAGCCATCTGAAAAAGTGTTGTTGGCACATACCCTGCTGTCAGTGGTTAGTATAAACATTAGGATATATGTGGGAAGAGTGTGGGAGATACACTTTCCTGTCCTCAGGAAAATGAGGCGTTGACTTCTGTGTGAAGTATTTTAACTAATCTTAAACCAGGATAATATTAAATCCTAAAGATTTCAAACTTGTAATTGTCTTTCCTATAGACTTCAAACTTGCTGTTGTCTTTCAATTGGAAATATCAAAATATTATAAATATTAATATTTATTATAAAATCATTCCTTCCGGAACATATTGTCCATAAACCTGTGTATGAAAGAAAAAATCCTTTAAAATAAAAAAGAAAACTCAAAACAAAACCCACCCACCCCTCTCCAAACAAACTAAAACAAAACTAACTTTCTCTCCACCTCTTTAGCACATGATGTATTGTAATGCTGTTTATTAGAAATTGCTGCATGAAGCTGTCTAATTTCCCTATTAATTTTCATGGATTATAAAATTTTTATAATAAATTCCTGAGATGACCAGCCTTTCTTTACAGCAGCAGGATTTTCAGTTTTATGTAGAACTATCTAAAACCTGCAGCTGGAATTTGATAAATTCCAAACTGATCACTATGGGATAGAATTGGCACTTTCTTTGTACGCTCCAAAAAATCAAATCAACTAATGTCTCTGACTGCAATATTCTCTACATAATAAAAGATTAAAGGGCTATAGACTGAAAAATGGTATGTGTACCACAATGCAGAGGCTTTAAAAATGTAATTTTGAAGTTCCTACTTCTTCAAGTAGAATCCAGACTACTGTGTTAGGGATAAAACTCCTCAGCATGATGCCTGAGGAAAATTAAATACTGGACTGCCTAGGTATTGAGCATCTTGAGACAGAAAAGCTGAAATAAGCTTCTACAAGTTTTCTCTTTAGAATTAGGGTGCTTTATTTCACCAAGGTGAATACTTGCTTGCAGAACTGTCTGCAGAAACTTCTTTGTTAGACTAAGGTCTGTGACTTTTTCTGAAAAATAAAATGTGCTGTTCTTTGTTTTCAGGTTTTCTTTGGTTTTGGTTGAGAGAAAGAAAAGAGCCATAGAATTTACAACTCATGCTAAAGCTAGTGTGGTTTGAGCTTCCCTCTTTGGTTTATGCCAAAGTCCAGGAGACTGCCATATGTATTAAAAAACACATAACAGTTCTCCTGGCCCAACTGGCTTTTCTTTGGATTAAATTGCTTCAACAGGAGGAGTTTACTTTCTAATCAGGGAGGCAGGTGATTTGAAGTCACATCCCCAAGTAAAGGGAAAAACTGAACCTTGGTCTTGTCGTCCTTAGTGAGAGCTGTATTCACTGAGATGCCAGCAGTTTAACAAAAATCCTTAAAATTCCATGGGAACTATATTACATCCTACAGCTACTGCAACTACTAGTTCTACTGTCCTTTGGTAGATATGCATTGTCCCATTCAGTTTGTAGCTGTATACTTAGACACCATCTAGGAGATGGGGTCTAAATATCGCCATAGATTCATAGATCTGGGATATTAGGATCATTTACACTAATAGAACACAGATGCCAAGAGAAATTGAGCCATTATTTGAGTTTCTGGACCTCAAGAACTAGTCAGGAATTAGGAATATTAAGGATCACAATTCAGACTTTAGACATCTGTCTAAGTTCAAGGCTGCTTTAGATGATCTACCAGACCTTTTATTTTCATTACCTGTATTAAAATTTGACAGGGGAAATTTCTACTGGCTGGACCTGGAGCTGTAGGAGCCTCATATGAAGTTGGTACTGGTTTCTGAAGTCCACCAGATGATATCCTCTAAATCACCTAAATCACAGAGAAAAAAACAGAATTCTGAAGTCCACCAGATGATATCCTCTAAATCACCTAAATCACAGAGAAAAAAACAGAATAATATAAATAAAAAAAAGCTGATGATGATGTCTCCTTTTCTCAAAAAGAGAAACTCAACCAAATGCACTCAAGGTTGCAGGGAACTACCCACATTTCTCCCTATTTCAGGGAAACAAAATTGTTTCACAGATTACAGACTGCAGATATTTCAGCAGAAGTCTGCAGACTCTACATCTCCGGGCTAGGTTTTGTATGCTTTCCAAGGGTAAAAAACCCTGTGAAACTATCTTAGATGTTTAGTGGAGAATTCATTTTGTCCATGTGTTGCACCCGGGAAAAATGCATAAATCAGTCTGAAAAGAGCATTAAGTACAACAAAAGTTGGCAGGGTAGATTACCAGACTCGGTTTTCATGATATTCAATAGCTATAGCCAGGAAAAGAGAATTGTTTCCTTGAAGTCTCTTCCACTAAAGAAATGTCTGCCAGCAGACATAACAGCTTATATAAACATCAAGAAGCTATTTTTAATCTGTAGATGCACTGGAGAACTGGATTTACTTGTGAATAGAGTTTTATTCTACTTAGGGTATTCAGATTGTGTCCAACACATGGACCCAACATATTTAATTTGATTTGTTTCCTCCTTGGTATTAATTCCTAGCTTGTTGCGGTTACTTCTGGGCTCCTTTCTTTTAGTTTCTCAAGCATCAAATAATCTAGAAGCAGCAACCCTGGGTTACTGAAAGCTTCTTTAAAATTAGTAGACGAATATGATTGCACAAAGATACAGATTAATATATATTTTTTGCAAAATATTTGCTATAGAGGAGTACTTCAGAAAGAAAAAAATCAATTTAAAAAAAGTTTATAGAGGCTGTGTTAGAGGCTAGAACAGCTCAGAGACCCTTCCTAAAACAGGGCAAAGCAAGAGAGCTAGTGCACACGCACATGATATAATAGTAATGGCAGAAAAGCATTAAGACAAGTCAAAGTACATAACATATGACTGATATCCCCCAGAGCTGTCTGGGAATGTTGTTTTAAATGATTCCCTGATAGCCAATATTTGTTTGTGTACAAAAAATTTTGCATACGTTTTTGCTGAACAACTTTGTGTCTGGAAACAGATGGATGTCGAATATTATCATTTATTGAACGGATTATAAATTTTCTGTTTGAAACCATTTAGTTATAAAGAGCGGTCCTCTATTTAATGGCAAATAGTCTCTTGAAAATTGTGGTTTATAGCAATTTTCTTATGAGTTTTGAGGATGACCTTTTCTTCTAAATCACAGTAACTTTTTTTTTTTTTTTTTTTTTTTTTTTGGGTAAAGAAGCATAGTGAATCTTGAAAAGTATAATTCAGTAAAGGACTGAAGACTTTAGAGAACAGAAGATCCATTCCCTAAATGATGATTGTCAGGGTTTTATATAAAATTATAGTTTAATCTTGAATTGAATCAAAGTGAAAGATTTTGGCTTTTTTTTCTTATATTCATTTAGTGTCATTTATTGATTTCTGAATTTTGCAGCTCCTTTTCCATATTTATTTTTTTATTCTATTTAGCCCAGCAACAAGTGCTAGTAAAATGGTTACCAACAGGGTGGAAATTCAGTATTTATTAAATTTATCAGAACCTTTTTTAGACTTATAATTGGGTTAAAAAATAGCATGGTTTAATTATGATCTTGAAGGTACAAGCATCAATGCAATTTAAAAATACAGATTTAAGATGAAGGACCAGGAATTAGTTGTGCCACTACCATCTAGTGGGGAATTTTTTTGCTGCACTGTGGCCACGGTAGTGCTACATATTGGCAAAGGCAGGTAGGTACCTGCTGATAGAAACCTGAATGAGTTCAAACCTATTTGGTTGTAGAGAACCAGATACATAAACATTCAAAGTTTTTCTCTAGAATATTTTTGAGCACTTTCTTTTATTATATTAATTAATTTATAATCCCAGTGACCAAAACATTTTTTAGTACATTAGTAAATGTCTCCCTCTTTATAATTTCCTTATTTCTCCTCTATATTCATTCTGACTCAACATTGCGAAGTCAATGCATTAATTATTTTGGTGTTTTTCATAAGAAGCATGTTATTTTGCACACTCTTTCTGAACAGGAGGAAAAGAAAAATCTATGAAAGCTATGACCTATGACCATGCATCCTAAATCCTATTTGATGACCTCTGTCAATAACTTAAACTATGTCATTGAAAAAACTATGTCTATCAATAGCTTAAACTATGTCTTTTAAAAATGTCTTATATTCTATATATCAAAATTTTTCTTGATATATAGAATAAAAGATATGACAAAAAAACAGCTTTTAAAGAGAGTGTATAACTTTCCTAACAGGTTTTCAATAGTACTTTGGTGTTGCATAGAAAAGCAACCTTTGCCAATCAGCTGTCACAAAATATGAATAGAAGTATGTGTATCTTCCAGTTCCACTACTGGACTAGCTGGCTTTGTTTGTTCATGTCACAAAAAATCCATCAAAAAATAGCTTCAGATAAGAATCAGACTCAGCATAGAAATAGCATGACCTCATGAGGTTCACTTACTCTCCAGCACAGTTGATTCTCACCTTTCAAAAAGTAATACACCCACAGATTGCAATAGACCTTTTAAATCAGTTCAGATCATTTCCTAATACCTTGTATAATTCTTCTGAATTATTTTTATTGATAGTTAGCTCCTAAACTCAGTTGTTAATTGAATAACTCTGGGCTTCAATAAAATAGGATAAATTGAAATAAAATAGGAAAAAAGTAATTTTTTTCATCCTCATTTGCTGTTCAGAAAAAAAATATATAAAATCTTCAAGCACAAAAAGCTGTCCTTCTAAACATAGAATATTTGGTATACAGTCTGGACAGCATTTAGAAATATTAAAAATGTTTGAACATATTTCAGAAATCTTCCTTTTGAAAAGGAAAACTTTCCCGTAATTTACTATAAATTACACTTCCAACTCATAGTGGTATTTATTGCCTTCTAAATATATTGATTTTTATTTTTCTTTCCTAAAGAAAAGATAGCTTCATGTAGCAAATCATTAACTGAGCATATACAAATTTTAGTCTGAAGTTACAGTCTTCTTCAAAATGGTGATATCAAAATTCCTGGCATAAGAATTTAAATAATCTCTGTAAAAAGGCACAGATCTCTTGTAGTATACATATACTTTTTAGAATGTATTTTTTGCTTGTAAATCTTTCCAGTTATCAACATTATATGAGTAAATGCAGGTTACAATAAAATTCAGGACCCTATTCTATAGGTTGACAAATTCCCATTTATTTTAAATGTTGTGATTAAGAGCCCCATTCAAGTTTTTGCCATGGTACTGTCCTTGATTCCAGCACGGGACTTCTAGCAGTGACAGTAAGTTAGTTAACAGTAATGTGACTGCCATCTCTAGTGGCTGTCAGATAGGATGATGAACATCCATGAATAAATGTGTAAACCTTGCACCTGAAATAAAGTACTTCTCTCCAGAGACTTAGAAGACTAGAACGGGAAAATATGTAAGACAAAGAACAAACACACAAAGACCTCTAGAAACAGAGGTTAATTCAAGGAAGGAACAAAGGATTTTTTCCTGGCAGAGAGGAACTCTTTAGTTGCCACATCAGCTGAAGCTGAGAGGAACTTGCTGTACAGGTCAGAGAGGAGACTGTATTATCTGTAAGAGGTACCTAAATAAGGAAATTAAATCAGGTTCAGGAGAGAAGACTCTAAAAGGATGGTGTTCCATTTCTAGAATACCCAAGAGCACCAAGGACATCAAGGTAAACAGTTGCACCACCAGATTTTCAGAAATTCAGTAGTGTCCCCTGGTATGGGTGTGTCAAGAGCACGGACCTTAAGTCATTAGAGTCCACGTCTGATGGACATCAGGGCTCAAGTGAGCCTCTCAGGTCTCAGCCTCATAGACATGGGGCTGATGTGGCTTCATGTCCCCAGGTCCAGACAGTGTCAACCATTCCTGTTAGCACACGCACACTGCTAACACATCGTGCTGCAGAGGTCAACACAGAGAGAAAACAATGCCTTGGAGGGCACCCATGCCACCAGACACGGCACTCACATAAACTCTAACAGCAAGAACTTGATCCAGTTTCTCTGGCTGCTCAGTAATGAAAGCTGCTAGTGGATGAATAAAAGAGAAAACCTTAATGCTGTGGGAGCACTGTTCTGCAGTAGCCAAAACTCTTGTGTTTTATCAGTGCTCTTATTTGTCACAAATGCAAGCCACAGCACTGTATGGGCCACAATGGATGAAGCTAAATACAGTCCAGCCAGTCCAAGTACAGGATCCCATAATAAGTCTTGCTTATTCCCATAGCCCCTTTAAGCCATAACAGAAGCTTTTACACCCCAAAATACTCTTCCTCCTTGTCACTGTTTGACGCTGGCGCAATGCCAGTGTCCCCATGAAAATTCACCTCCCCAAATAAATGCTGTGAGAAGCAATCAGGAACAGAGCAGAGCAGGCCCAAGCTTAAAAACAAAGGAGAAAGAACTTTATTAAGCTACTACTATGATAAAAGATACACACTAAATCCAGAATGAAAACCCTCCAAAACATTCCTCCTCCCCTCACCCAAACTCCAGTAAACCACAATGAAACAGAACTTGGACCCTCAATCAAGTCATCACCCTTCAGATAATCAATACTCAGTCCCACAAGGCAGAGAGGAGTCTCTCTTGCACCACAGACCCCCCAGGAAACACAGTTGCCACCTCCTGTGTTTCCATGTCACACATGAGAAAAAATCTGCCCAGAGAAAAAATCTGCCAGTGTGACACTCTCCTTTCCATGTCCCAGTGCTCTCACCACCGTGCATGGACAGACTGCTCATAGGACTCTTTTAAGGATGGTTTGCCAAGGACCAAAATAAACAACAGTTCAGCTTCTCATTTTTGGGACCACAGTCCCCCCCATTTTATTCCTCCCCTGGGGCTGAGGGTCCAACAGCTTCTCCTTTTTTGGGACAACAGGGGCCCCCATTTCCTCCTCCCCTGGGGCCGAGGGTCTCAAGAACAGAGATCATCTTCTTCCTGAAGACAGAGGGCACCACCACACCCTCCTCAGCTCTTCTCTGTTCACTCCATTCCTGTGCTTGCAGTCGCTGAAACAGATCTCTTGGCTCACTATTGCATCCCCCTAAAAATGCAGTCTCTGTTGCAGGAGAAATTGGTTCAGTCTATGGCTAACAAGAAAAGTCCAGCCACAAGACACTCCATCATCTCCTCCCACCTAAAAATTTCTTCTAACATCTCAGGTCCCAGACTGTCTCTCTTCTCCTTCAAATGGAAGAGGAGTAACATTTTGCAAAGCTTTAATTTCCCAGGAAAGGGTTAAAAAATCTCAGACTCCCCCAACAGCTGAAATCTCTGCCCAGAACTCCAACTCTCATGGCTGGGCACCTTCCCCCCGCTTCTCATTCTCCTCTGCCGGCAAATTCCAGGTTCCGTCAGGTTCTCTGTCTCTTTCCCTCTGGGGGGCGGGGGGGAACAAAGGCATCTCAGTTTCTCTCCACCCTTCCGTCCACAGGGGGCCTGCCCGGTTCCCGACCTTCACCCCTGGGCTACCTCTACCAGGCCACATGGCTTCCCCTCCCCCACCCAGCCTGTGGCTGGGCAGGGGAGAGCCTGCACTCTCCGATGACCGATGACCGGAACCAAAGAGAAAGCTCCCCTGGGAGTTCTTGCTTTTAACCCCCTGTGTTCTCAGAGGCATGTCCATTACCTTCAGTGGTCACTCCAGGAGCCAATATCCAAACCTGACCCCTGATTGGTTTGACCACAACTTCCTGAGAGACTTCACTTCCGTGTCAAACCACGACACTCCTGCATCAGTAGTAAGTTCTATACCCACTCAGTCAATCACCCCTGATAGAACAGATATCCTGATGAAGAGAGAGAGAGTTTAGCTGACTGATCCTGGTGGGGCTTCTACTGGGGTCAATGGCCTAGTGAATCTTCTCTGATGGTCTTTGGAAAAGCTGGTTCTACAACATCATTTTACTCATTGGGTCATCAGTGCCCATCTGCCTGTGCTCTTTCCCACAGTCCTGGCAGGACAGGTGTGTTGCATGTGATTAGCTTTCATTCACATAACCTAACACGTGTTTCATTCACATAAACATTTAAAATTAAATATTCTAAATACAGTTAAAATAAATGTTTTCACTTAATAATCAGAATAATATCTGTTTTGATTAGTTATAATTATCTTCATATTTTTTAACTAGTATTTTTACAAGTTAATCTTAATGATACATAATATGGTATATCATAATTATTAAAAATAACACAATAAAATTATACAGACTAAAACATTTCAAGACCTCCAAATCAGAATATGTTTATTTTTTTTTACTGGAAAATTTTAAAATTTATTTTTATTTTTCCAATTCAAAATATCAGAATGTTTTTTTTGGCTTTCAGAGGGATTTTCCATTTAAGTTTTTCAAAGCCTACAAGACATATGATCAGTTAGAAATTCAGACTCTTTGTACACTATGTACTGCTATTTACAGAACAATAAAAATTGCGACTCCCACATTTCACCTCTTTTAGAAAACTTTAAATTGTAATTTGATTGTAAGTTATGAACATCAGGAGTTTTGCAAAACGGCTTCAGATAAAAAATGAAAATGAAATCTGATAAAGAAGTATATTGTATTTTGTGACATAATTGTAAGGCAATCCTGATTGATTTCTTTGTTAAATCTTTAAAGTCAGAAAATGATAATATTATTTACATATATTTACTAACATTCCTTTACTTTCATACACAAATCTCCTCAAAATTATAGTTCATGCTTTTCTACATGGCTTGTGTCATTGCCTTATCCTTCTACACTGCTTACAGATGAGTTTGAGTATTTGTTATACAGAAAATGAATATGGCACAAAGTCAAATTATATTAAAACTTTAGATTTGGCTTTCCTTCTACCACCAGAAGCTTTAAAAGTATTTTTGAACTGATGATGCAGCTTTTCAGTCTCTCCTTAGATTTTCCCCATCTTACCACATGCTACAATGTAGAATGTACACTGACAATTTTAACAAATTGCTAAACTCTGTTTTTACTTCCTACTTTCAGATCAATTGGATAAAGTTAATGCTGTAATAGGATTTTGTTGACATAAATGCTGTTCCTACAAGACTATGGACACATTTGGTTGTAAAGAAATAGTATTTCATCACTTAAATTATGTGTTTGGTTTTTCAGTTATCAAACATGCCAATGAAACTAAGGTACACATAGGATCTGATACTGAGCATTTAAATCACAGGATTTCCAATATCTTCCAGTGACCACTCTTTTCTCTCAGGTAACAAGCGACAGAATGAAAGGAAATGGTCTCAAGTTGCACCACAGGAGGTTTAGTTTACATATTTGGAAAAAATTCTTCACTTAAAGAGTTAGGCACTGCAGCAGGCTGCCCATGGAAGTGGTGGAATCGTCATTCCTGAAAAGGAGATGTGATTTAATAGTGAACATGGTAGTGCTAGGTTAATCATTGGACTTGAAATATAAGAGGTCTTTTCCAACCTTAAGAATACGATGATCCAATTTCTATTTTAACACCTTACAATTGCTTTCAAAGCCATTATTAGGATTTTTAATCTTTTCAGAAGTTTTATCTGTATGTGGTCATTTCTCTTGAAGCTGTTTTACTTCCTCTACTGTATCTATATTCAGTAGTTTTTCTTTGCTAGACTTGTTTTCCAGTCTGTCCCCTCTTGTACTTTGACACTTCAGACTAAACAGAACCACTATTCTGTCTGATGTACATTTTTCAGTCTTATCTATTTTCTTATCTAATTTCCACTGTCCAGTCTTTCTTCGTTATGCAAGGGTCCATTCATTGCTCTTTTAGTGTCTTAGTAGATTTGCCTGTTTCACAGGACATCATTCATGTCTCTTCAATTATATTATTATTTTCCACAGGCACATACAGACAGACATATAGATCTGTTTATAGATATTAGACATATCAGTAGAGATTAATTAGCTCCGGTATCTTGCACCAAGTAGTGCCTGAAATCTGAATTTCTTTATGTAAAAAAAACCCATGATTTGTGTGCGCTTGAATGGCATTGAACAAAACTAAATTTAATTGTGATTGACATATCACATATTAATTTACTTGAACTTTGACAGTAGTTATGCCTACTGGTACCTATTAGTCAAACAGGTGATTTTTAAGTATGGATGGGTGTACAGTGCTTTAGGGAATTAGAAATTTATCCTTGATTAAAGCTTTTATACATGACCATAACAGAGATAATAGAAACTGGCATAATGCTGAATTAGTAATAGCAGAATATTTTTCAGATCACATTTATGCTTAACATTATACAGTTTTGTAAAAATATTATTGAAATAACTTCTTCTTTATTCTCTAGGCAGTCATACACATTGATGCTGAAAGTACTGCTTCACTGGTGTTACTAGTAACAGGAAACCTTTAGAAAGCTTCTGTGGTAGTAAATTTTACTTTTTTTCTGTTTCTTTTAGGTAGAATATGTCTTTCAAGTTTACTAGAAAGTCACAGAAATACTATCTAGTTAGGTATGCATTATTGGTGTTACTTTTCATGCTGAAATCCATATAACTTTTTGAATTTTCTAGGCTTGTTTCAAAATGCCAACTTAGTGACATAATGTGAGTGAACTCTCTGGTTGTCCACAGAAAATCTAGTCTGTGATACACTACATATTCAAATTACATGCTTTTTAACCCACCGCTACAGAGCTCCATCTACCCCATGTTGCTGAACTGCAGAGATGCATTATTCCTTCCTTTGCTATTTTTATGTATGCTTTCTCACAGATCATGGCAGTCCTGCTTTCAGTGATATCTAGGTTGCACTGTCATGAAACTTAGGTATCCAAATATTCATGGGTCATGTGTTACTAACAGAGTTTCAGGAATATACAGAAGACTATGAGCTATAGTTCTCTACATTTCTAACTATATTTTCAGATGATTTCTGATAATGAAAACTGTCACTAATTTGGAGAAGTGGAAGAGACAGGAGCAAATGTGACATTCAAAGCCCAAGAAATGGTAATGGCATTTGGTGGAAGAAGGAGATGTCACTAAGAATGAAGGAGGATCATGAAAGAGGCCTGAGTTTACTTCAAAATGGGAATGGAGTATTTTATTACTACAGCAGGGAATGAAGAAATAATGATGTTGAAAAAGTAAAAGATTAAAAGAGTGGGATCATAATAGATTCCCAGCAAAATATTGTAGGAATCTTGGCATCATTCAAGGAAACAACCTAAGACAAAGAAATATAAAAGAGAGAAAACAGTCATTCTCTAGGGAAGCAAGTAAGTATCCACTAATGGACTCAGAAAGGTTAGTTACTGATAGTTGTGGTATTAAAACAGATCGAATTTGGTCTCTAGGAACATGATCATTTTGGCATATAGTCAAGGTGGCTATGTCTTTCCTTTCTCTTTCCCATATCACTTTTTCTTACGTATGATACAGACTGTAGCCACTCTCCTCACATGTAATAAAGTGAATAAGTTCCTTTGGATACAGATCCCAGCTCAGTTACTCATTCAGATAAGCCATACTTCTGAAACTCCCTAAGGAAGGATTCATTCTTGGCATAGTGCACCCCTAATTTATCTCATTTAATTTTAAGTAGAAACTGGAAATATACACGCTAATCCGCAGTCTTTCCTTAGTGTTTTTGATGTGAAGGTTATGACAAAGTAATTGAATGGATGCTGTGACTTATTAATGGACAAAAAACAAGTAATTAGTGTTTTTATTGTTAAGTATTCTGTACTGTAAATACTAATTTACTTTATTTACTGTGATACCTATTTTAAACATAATGGCTATATTTTGAGGAGAACTCTAGGATTCAGTAGCCGATATTAAGTTGCTCTACCCAATTTTTTATTTTAGTACACCGTATTAGATTCAGTGTCTCATCTACTTTACTGGTTTTACATTACATGAAAAAGATATAGTGACTTTCTGGAGTTATGTTTGTTTGAGAAAGCAGGTTAAGACCATCTTTAAATAGGGTAAGAAATTATTCTTATATGGCTATTATTAATTATGACATTCTATTACTGCAGTTGAAATTAGTTCTTTTAGGAGTCCATGTATTTTGCATTAAAAAAGTAACAACAGTTCAGGCCAAATAAGAATGGAGTTTAATCTCTTACTTCTAATACTCAGATGAAACAAAGCAGTATTGAATTCTCAGCTGCCATGAAAATCTTTGAATAACTACTTTTAAAATTAAAACATACAGATTCAGTCTGTTGAAAAGATCTGTGGAATTAGATGAATAAATCTAGTTTGATTGTTGGCAAATTTATGTCAAAAGAAGATGACCATATGTAGGAGAAAATTGCACTTTGCATGTTCCACTGGCTTTTCCCTTTCAAGCTTTATTCTACCAATATACTGGTCCTGAAATAGAATTAATTTAAACTCAGTCCTTAATAAGTAGTTAGATGCAACATTAGAAAGTATGGAATGCAGCTTGACACAATCATCATTGAGTATTCAGCCTACAGTCAGCAAATAGACTCTGTGTGTCATGACACATAGAGCCATAATCTAGTCTGTAGATAACTTATTACCCATAAGTATATAATTGAGAAACTGTGGGGGTGGGAATTGCATAACTGTAAGGATAACATATTTTGTATGCTAATTTAGTAGGAAGTTGTCTGTTTTCAAAAGGTCGTCATTCCGCAAGACTAAAGATTATCACCTCTGTAGTACTGCTGTAAAAACCAAATGAGTGTGATAAAAAAACCTTCACCTTGTAATTTATTTTCACAAGCAATAATTTGTAAATGATATATAAAACATGATATAATTTGTTGATCTTATTCAAAACTAAATTGTATCTACCAAAACAGTAGGATGTAAGATATGTTTAAATTTCAGATTTTAACATTCACATTGTGACCATATTGGTAGACTTTTACATAAATAGAAATATGTTTATGTAATATAGTTATGTAATTATATAATATCTAAATATTGTATTATCTAGCTTATCATATGCAATTTAGTTACATTTATCAGTTATCTCCATTATCTTCTTCGTGTTTAAGTTTTTGAGAAAATTCACCCTAAATGTTTTCTCTTTGGTCTAACAATCAGAAACTACTACACGTTACATCTTAGAATCTTTCCAAAACAATATTGGAACCACCCAATGGGAATAATGTTGTTTTCATTTGAAATATCTGAAGTAAGGAAGAGTCATTGCAGTTCAAAATTGACTGTATGATAAAAGCTTAATGTTTCCATCTCTTACTAGATTAAGCTACAAATCAGGACTGGATTACTTTCCCTGGTTAACATGCTGGCAAACTATTTTTATGACTCAAAGATGGTTGCATTCATGAAAAATATTTATGCTTTATATATCCTCCCTATATTTATATAACTGTCTCTATGTGTAATATATAAGTAATAAAATATTGACACTTTGAATGAACATGTAAAATTTTTTTTAACCATTAAAATTGTTGCTACTGCATTCAGGAAGAGGAAAAAAAAATGAAAGGGAGTAAAAACGTCTAGGAAAGCTGTTTTACTGGCGAGTGTTTTGAAAATAATTATTTCCATTTCTGGTATTATCTAGAGGTGCATTTGATCTTAAATAGTACCAACTGCTAATTTCCTGAAAGAACATGAAGGTTGAAGTGCATGTCTTTGTGACAGGTTATGGTTCATTTATCAATTATGCAACATAAATAACTCTCTGATGAGTGTAAACACAAGTATCATTAGAAAGAGTTCTCGTAATATAAATATCATAAGAAGATTTTAAATTGCAGAAATTGACCTGAAATAAAATATCTTTTCAAAGAATGAAATCTTTTACGTCTGAGAAAGCAACTAAGCAACTCTCTACAAAACATTTTTCTTAGTATTATTTCTCTCTCTTTTGAGACGCATCTGTTAAAGTGTTATTAGTTTTGTCATTTTCCAACCTCCTAGTGGTTGATTTTGTCATCTTAATTCTGTTGCTAGAGAATGTGTGTGAAAAGTTAACTACTTTCAGCACATAGACTTTCATTTATCCATTTTTTGAGGTAAACAAGTAGTTTTGGTCTCTCTTCACAGGAAATTGCTCTGTGCACTTGTTCTTTCTCACTAGCCCTCTCTGAATCTCTAATCCAAACTCAAGTTCCCCTTTGAGGGAGAGAAAGCAGACCTGCATCGTCTCCAGTATTCTCAAGGCATAATCACCTTCTACACCCTGCATTAATGTAACCTGATTATTCATTTGACTGAAGCTGTTCATTGAGCTGTAGCTTCCACTGAGCAGCCTGCAATGATGCCCAGGCCCTTTACTGAATTAATACCTAATGTTTATAACCCTATAAAGTTAAAGAATAAATCCATTTATTCACTCTTCAGTATGTGTTTATCAACATACTGTCTTCATCCCTATTGACCTTCCTTAAGTTGTTGCTTTAATGTTTCTCAGAAGCTTTTCTGCACTTGGTTAATCAAAATGGCTAAACATTCTACTGAGCTGTTTTCATCTCTTGGTGTCATAAAGGTTTTATAACTTTGATCACTTAGAGAATTTTGGTATGTTCATTAGGAATGTAAGTATCAGCACAATGATATTATTACTTTCCTATTAAGCTTTGACTGACTCCCATAAAAAATGGCATAACCTTTTTCACTGCAATTTTTTTGGGATAAAGATGATGCAATTCTTTACTGGATAATGGTGGAATGAGTCTCAATGAGTCTAATTCAGTGATGACCAATTTCAGTAGGTTACTACCTACTGCTGAAGGACTAATTTACAGAATCTGTCAATCTCACTATTCTTGTCATATTTTAACAGTGATGACCAATTTCAGTAGGTTACTACCTACTGCTGAAGGACTAATTTACAGAATCTGTCAATCTCACTATTCTTGTCATATTTTAACAGTACTCAATTTTTCACCATGGGAAAACTATTGAAATTTAGAAGAACCATATTCTCAATTGGGATGAAAAGTCATAGTTTCAAATTTGTCAAAGGCTAATCTTCCTTTTCTCCAGTCAAAAGTGTATTTTGATGGAAAACAATATGCTTCAACAACCTCAAAACAATTTGAACTTTTCCATTTTTATAGGAGTTAGTCCAGTTAACATTTGGAAAACTCAAAATAGGTAAGAAATATTCAGCCAGATCTTTTACTTCTTTTCCCCATGAAGTGAAAAATTTGCCAAAACAAGGCTTTGCCTATAAGAAAAGTGCTCTTAAAAAATGTTACCTGTTTCCTGGAGCTTTATCCACTATCTGATAGTGAAGTGTGTTTTAGAGTTGTAACCCTGGATACATTAGTGTCAGAGCAGCTGCAGTCTGGAAACACCAGTGCTAATTATGTCATAAAAAAAGAGCTGAAGTTCAGTGACAGTCTCATTCAGTTTTGGAGTCTGGAAAACTATAACAAACTCTCTTTGACAAGGCATTAAATCTTTTTGCTGTTATGGCATTATTTTCCCTAGGAAAACACAAAAGTCTCGTGGTTTCAGACTGTATGCTCTACAGTATTCAAATTAAATGGGTATTGATTTCCACATGTGTCCTGATCAGGATGTTCAAATTTCATTTCTACCACAAGGTCTTCTATTAGTTATAATGCACTTAATAAATTTCCCCGCCCTCTTCTCTTTTGACAGCACAACTCCCTCTGTCCCATTCTCCTGACACTGTTAGCCTCTTCTTGTGTAGATAGTGCATCTGCTGGCAGCAGCTTCTGTAGCAGAGAGACTTGCTTGACGTAAAGCTCTGGGATGGCTATCAACCCTAGTCTCCAGCTACGCTTGCCTTGAGACTCCTAACACATTGGACACTTTGAATTTGGGTGTAACAGTTAACAGACAAAGTTTGTAAAATAATCTCGATCCTATTGTAAATGAAATTTAACCCTTAGGGATAAAGAACAATTTCTTTGAGGAAGTCATGAATAAGCTTGCATTTGCCTGTTCCTCATGCATCTTTTATGCAACAAGTGGTCAAAACAAGATACTTTAAATATCAGACAGTCTTCAGAGGGCCCAAAGGAGAACCACAAAGGTGATCAAAGAACTGGAGCAGTTGACCTCTGAGGAAAGACTGAATAAATTAGATCTTTTCACCCTGGATAAGAGAATGCTCAGGTGGAAGGGGCTCATCATAGATTTTCAGTACTCAAAAGAGTGACTGAAAAGGAAAGAAAGGCAATCTCTTCACAATGAACCATACAAGGAACAGGAGACATCAGGTGCAACTTGCATTATGCAGTATAAAAAATAATCTTTTCACAGTGAGAGGAATTGACCACAGGAGAAATCTCTCCAGGGACATGGTGGAATTGTCATCACTGAAGGTTTCCAAGACATGACTGGACAGGATGCTAAAGAAATTCTTTTAGGCTCCCTTGTCCATTAAGATTTGACCAGATGGTCTTCTGAGGTCCTAAGGGACCTGTTCAGGGCTGGTATCAGCCCTGGTATCAAACATAACTGAGTGCTTCTCTTTATTTTTTGGTCTTTCATTTCCTTATAATACTGATTAATACTCAATTCAGCTAAAAAAAGATGGTTTAGGTTTTTACTGATTGCATGAGTGGCTTCTTAGTGTGCACTTCTGAAAGACATGGTATGCAAGCAGAAATCCAAATGATCATCATTGTTTCTGAGCATACTGTTTCAATGATTAGCATGAGTTCTGTTATCTTCTGATCTTTCATCTCAGTTAGCTGGACACTACACACAAAGCCGAAACTTTCGCAAAGGATTTGAAATTGTATCCTATTTGAGTGAGATTATATTCCACAAAGGAATACTTGTGTCATAGCACATAAATAACTTTTTAAAGCCTATTTTGCATAAAACAAGAGAATACATAAACCCACCTTTTTTCCTGTTTCTGCTTCTAGGAGGGATAATTTCAGCTGCAGCTTTATGGAAATTTCTAAGGGAACTTTAACTTTTCTTGCCTTTTCCTTTTCTCATTATCAATCCTCTTTCCTGCATACCCACCACCAGTGAAAAAATCAGCTATCTCAGTGTTTGCATAGCACTATGGTGTCTGACTTCTTCAAAGCTATGTTATAATGTCTGAAAGTGTTAAATCCATGGATTTATGTGTGGTGTATCCTACTCTATACTCTGTCCCTATATTTTGTGGTCTTGATATATGAAGTCATCCCAATAATATGGTTCCACTTAGGAAATAAAATCATCTTATATGATGGGAAGTGAGTGTGGCACTTAAGTCATGAAAGAGCAACTAATTCTTCCTGCATTCCAGGGGAAATCCATTCCTATTCCTAGAGAAGCTCTGTAGATGTAGGAGACTTGAGCATTAGGATAGTTGCAGGAAAATTAGAAATAGAAAGAGTCAAGGTTCCAAACACTGAAGTTTTTAGAGTAAACAACTCTTTCAATAAGTACTTTGTGGTTTCCTCTGGAAATAACTTCAGGTGGAAAACTTTTTCAGTATTTACAATGAAGTATCAGTGGAACACTTTGCACTTTGCTTGGAGAACAAATCCCGTTTAATATAGTATTGACTATCTACTTCAATTTCCAATCATTATATCTCTTAAAGCAGAACTGAAAAACTGTGTCTCGGGCTAGAAATCACAACAAATTTAAATTTTAGGGATATAGCTTTGGTGACTTTCTGTCTTAACTTACCTCAGCACCAAACAATATGTAAAGGTCTGCTTTGATTTGAAAAACTTTTGTATCTGTTCTTGTGCAATCTACTTCTGCCTCTACTAAGAGACTGAAAGTTGCCTTAAAAATAGCATTGAGAAACACCAATTAATTCTTTTTATGGCAAGTTTGTGTGTACAGCCCTTCTAAAGCCAGCATAAACGATGACACAAGGTTTTGTCTGCTCCAAATGTACGTCAGGAACATTTTGCCCAGTGCGTTCCCTCTTCTCAGTCTAAAATGAGGAAATAGAAAAGAGTTCTCTAATTTTTATATTCTCTTGAATTTTTACTCGTCTATATCTTTTACAGCATAACTTGTCAGTCATTTTCAGAGTGCTTCAGTGGAGATTTTTGGTTTGATTTCAAATATCACTGAACAATAGACACTTCTTTTCTGCATTTGCTTTTTTTCCTGTATTTTTCTCTGTTCCTATCAGTTGAAAATTAAGATCCTAATTTGAATCCTCTGCATGATTGCATGTTGGTGTTGTACAGTCAGATTGACCTCTACGGCAGCAGGATTTTCGCTATGAAAACAAGTAACAGAATGCTTGACACCCATTTTTCCCACCACTTATTAAGTTCCTAAATAACAAAGAAAGCAGTTAATTGCTCTGTGCAATTTTTAGAGCAACAGCCATAAACTGTTCAAACATGGTAAAAATAATTAAACCTGCTTCAGTGGTGAATAAAGATTGAACATAGATAAGCTTTAATGGAAATCAAGTTCCTACTGAGGTGCGCTGATTACTACAGTCATATTCTTGCTTTACTTTAGGCATACTTCAGACTTAACTGAAGACATTTTATTAGACTTTCAATCTTAAGCCATATTATTACTATTTCACATAATTCAGTTTGCCTAGAGCAAACTAAGGAAATGTTGTTTTTTATTGATGAAGTAGAAAAACTTAATTGAAACACTTCAAAGCCAAAAGGAAATAAAAGCAGACTGAACTGCTACAGTCAGTCTTTTGTAATGATCTCAGCTGTTAAGAACAGGACTGCATGACTAAGTATTTGGTGGTTTTGAAGTGTAAATATAACCCATTTTCAGCCAAATACTTTAAATCATAATAATGATAAAAATCTAGGCTGACGTCAAGGGAAAAAACCAAATTTGGTTGAAGATTATAAACCAAGGCTCGAGTCTTGTATTATCTTGTCCATCAAAACTATCCCCTTTTTGTTGTTTTGGGAGCATTTTTGGAAGAGAATTGTAGGATTTGACTCAAGGCAGTCTTTTCAGAAGTGACAGTTGACTGATATACAGAGACATGAAATTAGATGCTCCACCAGGGAATAGCATACAAAGCTTAATAGAAGCACAAGGAAAATCCTAGGAGGAAAATTTAACAAATGCTTACTCCAAATTGTGATTTTTATTTTCCCCAGTCTGTAGCTTTGTATCAATATGCTTTGCCTCCTAGGGGAAACCTGCCTTCTGCAGAGCCCAGACTACAGCCTAGATGTGGTTGTGTTTGTATGCTCATGTGTAGAGCAAATTCTGAGAGAAATGGGTCACGATCTGGATGCGCGTGATTTATATGTTTAGAGTGAAGGTTGAGCTACCCCAGCCTAGGTCTCAGATGTGGGCCTCGGAGGCCTGAAAGCCTGTGGCACTGTCAAGAATAAGTTTGTGGTGCAGTCAGAAATTATGTTAAGGTATAACACAATTTACTGAGCTATCTAGGTGTGAATTAGTATAGACCTGTAGTGTGAAACTTTAGCCACCTTAAGACAGGAACAAACAATGTTTGCTTGCCAATGAGAGTGTGCTCACGATTGTAAACTGTCTGGAAGTGTATAAAAACCCCACTGGTTTGGATCTGCATTTGCTCCTGTCCAGCCACCCTTTTATTATTAGTCCCTGCTTCACTCATGCTCACACCCCGATACTCTATCTCAGACACCATGCTTTTTCTGCTTCTGCTCACTCTTTATTGCCTTTATTCAGCTTTCCTCTGCTTCTCTACTCTTCAGAAGCACATGAATAAGCCAGTAAAGGAGTTAATTTGTACTGAAAGCACATGAACAAGTAGAATGTCTCTGTTGCCCAACAGTAGCTCTCAACATGATGTTTTGTATGCAGTAAAAATGCATCTTCATTCCACTGATACTAGTATCAAAATTCCGAGTTGATCTGGTACTTAGTGGAAAAAAGAAATAACTCTTCTTTAGCATTTTTGTAGTGGTTTGGGATACATTGAGTGAAACAGACTTGTTTAAACCCGACTGAGGGTATAGAATTATGCCAGTAATTTTCCAGGAATCATCTATGTGGGACAGTTGCTATTCTAAAAACAGTCATAGTACAAACAAGGGCAAGAGTACACATTAAAGGGTCACTTAACTGTCATTCAAGAAGGTGTTGCAGTTCTGAAACCCCCCATAAGCTCTTTTAATACCTCCTCTGAAAAAGAGATGTAAATAAACACCAAATATAAACCACATGTTGATCCTATAGAGTATAGTGGACTCAAATACATATTCAAGTTCTTTACAAAATTTAGGGCCTGATATGTATTCTTCATTATAAATTGTATTTGTTCATTAGTTTAGGCCTACATGCTCTTGTTTATGCTGTTCCTTTTTCTCCACTAAGTTTACCTCTCAAACTAGCCATTGGGGGCAGAAAACCCTGAAAAGTAACTAACAAATATTATTTCATAGTTGGAGAAGCCATTTCATTTTGCCTAGAAAATTAAATAACTGTGTTAGCTGGAATATATTAGCAGACTTATTTAAGTGATGATTTTAGTGTTGCTCAACATTATGCCACAAAAAATTTCCCTCCCCCATCAAAATGTCAAGCATTTAATGTTCTAGTTTACCACACAGTTTTTTGTTGGTTTTTTTTTTTTTTTCCTTGAAAAGCAGCTATTATGGTTTATTGTATCTAAAACTATATGGAGCACTAGAAAAACTCAAATGTTCTGAACTTCTGTTTACTAAAAATCCACATGGCATTTTTGTCAGCAGTGATTATTGACTATGGATGCATGATACTCACTTTCCTAAATTATGTCAACCAATCTAGCTCTTACATAAATTACTCATGAAGCTCCACTGGAGATTTGGACTACTCACCTAATGTCATTACATGTACATCTATTTCACACTTTGGTGGTTACTGTCATACGCTGATATTACTGTGAAATGTTATAAATTGAGTGTAGCAAGTAGAGTGTAGCCTGTTCTTTTTTTATGTTTATGTTTATGTTATTGGTCTCACCCAAAAACCAAAAAAATTGTATGATAGTTTTAGAACTTCAAATGTTTTTTCCCCTGAGGGTAGTCCCTGTCAGGCCACTCAGAAGAAAAAGACCTGTGCAACAGCTTTTGTTCAATGAAGATCAAAGCCATTCTAGGTCTTAAAAATATGGAAACATATGTGCATACTATACACATTCTATAAAAATATAGAGAAGAAAAATAAAATAAGGACTGCATTTTTGCCCTTCACCATTTGCACAATCCTTTCCAAGTTTTTAAATAATTTTATTTTTAAAAAAACTTTCTTGTTTCTTTGAGAAACCTGTTTTGCAACTTTCAGATTTTCTTTCATCTTGTCAACAGTACTTGTCAATATTAATAGTAACTGAGAAGATTTTACAAATTAAAGTCATCTCTTAGCACCCATACTGACTAACGTAGGCTGTTGATTACCCGGTTGCTACAAAGTGAAAAATAAAGGCTATAAAATTCCAACATGCATTTAACAACTGATTAGATACTATTCTATGTTAACAGAAAAAGACAGCGAAAATAGTCAAAGAGCATGGTGAATATGTGAGGGAATTTATTATTAATATGAAATAGCAAAACAAAACAATTTGGAAATTTCAGTCTAGCTCAGAAAGCAAAATCAAAGGAAGGGAATTGAATACAACTGAAGTAAATTAGAACTGATTGCAAGGAAAAAAATGATTACACAATAAATGGAAGAATTTTTTAGATTGGAATTTCAGTCCAAGTGGACATCTGCTGGGATGACTGAAAAAGCTTAAATCACAGTAAGACAACACATGTGGAATAAATTAAAAGTGAATTTAATAGTACAGGAGGTCAGGAACAGTCTTAGCTGGATTATAGAAATTATATAGTTGTAATTTTTTTTTTTGTTAATTCCACTAAACCTTTCATTCTTTTCAGTAAGATTATTTTATTTTCACAGACTCCTAGCATACCATGTTGTAGTGATGGATTAAAAATACAATGGAATCAAGTGAGAAATAAAATCAGGAGGACTGGTGTTATTTTCTATTTGAACAGCTGGTATACCTCCACAAACCAAATAGCTGGAAATGTTGTGCGATAGGTAAAGGTTTTCAGGAACAGAATCATTCACATCAGATATAGAATTTCTTCATAAACATAAAATTAAACAGGAAGAGAAATTGTTTAAAATGCAAATGTAAAAAATCTGTGCAGTCTTGACACAAAGAGTTGGATTAATTCAGTCCCTGTGCAATTAGTCACACTGTTACACTGTTGAGTAACTAATTTAAATGGTAGAGCCACAACAAAGGAATTTTAGTTCTTGCTAAGCTTTGAAACGCAAGTTTAATCAGTTTATCTACCACTGAAGTCTTTATTTGTACAATTACTTGCTGTCTGACACAGAATATTGAGAGCAACAGAGACAGTCTATGGGAAATTAAAGACACATTGAGAGTTAGAATGGCATGTTGTCCAGATTTAGTCTGCAGTGCTCAGCACTGCCTTTGCCAGAGCACAGTCAAGTGGAGCAGCTCATATTTTAATTAGATTAACTTTTTTAATTTGCATAAAATAGCCATAATTAATTAACTCAAGAGTTGCCTTATCAGGTACAGTTCTAGATGCAATGTTTCTCCTGAGAAATTATATTTAATTTTGTTTGTCTTGGGACATAATTAAATATCTGTCTTCAGTTACTGATACAACAAATGTTATGCCTAATATTTTAGTAAATATTGACTTCATAGAAGAGACCTAGAAAATTAGCTCATTTTGATTACATTATTTCAAATATATTATGCCATACTACAGCAAATCTAATTTAATGCTATAGATATTAATCTAAATATCCAAAGCTCTTGATATTTCCTATCAAATAATTTATTAAACTTAGGTAGTTTTGGCAACAGAAATGAAATATTTACTTCAGAGAGTTTTTTTAGTCACAGATTTCCCTGTATTCCTGAGAGCATTGAAACAAAAAATTTCATTCATCTTCTTATTCATGGTGAACAAGGGCTCACCTTGGAGCTCATGCAGCTGTGATAACAGCAGTGATGTACATGCTGCATGTAACATAGAGTAACAGCAACTTACCAGCAAGACAAGAATTTATATGGGACCTGCCCCAGATGTTTTTATCATTTTTTTCATTAAAGTCAGCAGAACAAATTGCATGAAGGGCTGACATCACTCCACTGTAAACTTAGCCCTGTTAACATAAAACTCTGAGGTAATGTAATTCTTACAGCTTAAAAGTTTGTGTTCACTGTATTGGATTTGTGTAGAAGCTGTCACACAGCCTATTTGCATTGCCTGAGAACTGCTAAAAAAAGTAGTAGTATGAAATATAATGTAATGCAATTACATGTCATTTGATATTATGTGACTCTGCTTTTCAGAGGATGTGACTGAGTCTCCTTCCCAAACACTTAACCAGCACCATTAAAGAGTTGAATCATGTGAGAAGAGAGCATTTTGCAACTAGCAAAAGCTATTTGAAAGTAATGACATTTAAAAGGTTTTCCTCCCCAGCAAAGTCCATGATGAAATTCTATGAAAATTATTATTAACTACAACTGCTAGTTGTAAAATCTTAAATAGTCATTTTGAGGTTATGTGGTTAAAAAAAATGCAGATAATTTTAAATAAAAACATAGAATTTTTTCTATCCAGTAAGGGCGTTTACTGGTAGGGGATTTACCATGGATATGAGTGCTGAAGGGTAAATTAATTCAGGGCTTCATCACTAAAAAAGATGGAGAAATACCTTGCAGAAATAAACAGTAAATTTCCATGGGGAGCCTTTCAAATTCTTTATAAAAATGACCCACTGAGAAACTACTGTGCTACTTCGTAATCATCTATGGGACAAGAAAATTATGTTGCCTTCAAACACTTGCAGTAGAATGAAGCAATTTTAATAAAGAATTATATAACAGAATCAATGCCTCCAGCTTTAAAAGTAATTACTGGATTGTCTTTATATCTTACCCTGAAATTTCTTTTTTTGTGACAGCATTCTTTTTTGCTTTTATATTACTTCTGAAATATTGCAGTTTATAATTCAGCATAATTAACTAGACAATGCAAATTTAAAATACTGTCCTAATTTTCTAGTCAACTCAGTGATGATTGTGAAACAGCTGTTGTGCAGTGTATTAACACTTTGTAGCCATGTTTCCATACTCAAAATATGACTTATATTCCTGCTTTGTTGTAGGTACAGTCACTCTGTAACTTCAGACTGCACAAAAACCTGAATGGTCTAAATGATTGTTCCAGATAATCTAAGATCTGATACTTTTGAGAAATATACACATGAAAATTTGTCTTACAGAAGAGCTGCTGTGTTTGCATAAAGATAGCACTGAAAGATAGGTGAGTAACTGATTTTAAAAATAAAAGAGGGAACTAATGTTCAAATAAAAACTTAAGACATTTTCTTTACAAATTTTGTCAACAATAGCATATTTTTATGTTATTTTCCTGAATGGAATCCTTTCTATTCCTTGGAATTATTTTACAAATAATTTGAACAAGCTTAAAACTGCATGCTTCAGTAATTAAGTTGTTTTTCTGGAGGACCAGTTTTGTGTCAGTCAAGGCAGACTTTATAGCTCAGTCTTTCCTCTAAGCCTGAGTTTAAACACTTTTAGTTCATTTTTGTTCAGCACATTTTTGAGTTCTTTCTCTGTTATTCCACAATTCCATGTAGAACCTCCCACTAGCTTAAACATACTCTTCTAGGATCTTTACAATTCATCTCTTCCAGAATGCATATTTGAACTAAATAGATGTGTGCTTGGTTCTGAAGTCAGAGAGTTTCAGAATTAGGCACACTTTTCTTTAGACAGTCTCAGAACAAAAAGTCAGACAAACAGGTCCACATACATACATACATGTTCTCTATCAGCTTCCTTTGTGAGTAGTTTATTCCGCTAAGGAATTCCCACTTCATCTTCTTCTTTCTTCCTGCATGTAAGGAATAAGGAAAACCTCCTTTTGAGAGACCTAGTTCATGACTGATGAACAACTCATAGCACTGCAAACACTTTTAGCTGCTCTAAGTTCTTTGGTAGGAAGTCTTCTACTTTCTAAAGACTCCCTCGCACAGACACAGATTTTTCTGTTTTCTGGCCTTGCGGTTCAGATAGTATTCTCATGTTGCAATTTTACCTCTTTCATCCACCTCAATATTGATGATTGATTCCAGCTATAATATTGGCTACATCTCTAGAGTGCTCTGTCTTCCCAATGAAAATTTTACACAAATTAGGAGTGAAACAGTGACTCTCCATAAAGACAAGAGTGTATGCATTAAAATAGATAGGAGAAGAGTAGCAGCTAAATTCCATAGCTCAGAAGCAGCAATTGAGAAATAATTAGATCTAAATAACAGTTTATCAGGTTCTTTCAAGAACAGCAACAGTTTTAACAGCAGCTGATTCACACCCTACTCATGCTACAGGCAGTTACCACCCTGTATTGACCATAGGCCTGCTTAGATCCATCTGCTAAGCAACCTTTCTAACACAAGGATGAATGATCTGTGGGACTCCAAAAGAATCTCTGGAAATCTGTAGAACTTGGAAAGCCTACCCTATATAGAACTAGGTATGAGGGAACTATCTTATGGACTGGATGTAGCTTTTTCTTATTAGTGTGATTGACAGTCTTCTAGAGAAGCATGGGGAAGTATGAAACACAGATGCAGCTCTTACTGGCCAACTAGACAATAACTAGAAGAAAGATATTTTGCCTACTGTTATTCAGGTATGCCTATCTCCATGCAGACAAAATAATTCTTATGCCATTATCTTTCTGTGGACTCTTAGCTATGTTCTTGAAGTACACTGTCTGAATAGTTAAATCTGGGGTAATGGCTTGCTCTTCCATCTGTGAACTCTCAGTTCAGGAGCACTTTCTTTGATTCAGTGATTCTTGGAGATCACATACATGTTACGGAGTAGTAAATTCTAGAGGCAATAAAGAAATTAAAGCAGACAGCAGTGAAAGACTTCAGGAGTGGGATCAGAGCAAAGATTGCAAAGTCATGTACCTTCTAATCATTGCCATATAATTGACAATGTTGCTCATATTTTGTAGAAAAAGAAAGATGTTAGGACAGAGGTGCTGACAGGAGTTTGTAGGAACAATCAATTTCTCATAGAAAACCTGAAGAAACAATTTTTAATTCCTAATAAATTTAACATACAGGAGTGACTTTAATAATGTCTAACGAATTAGCCTTCTTTGCTCAGCAGCCATTCCATGTTCTGCTTTTTTTCTGGCACAGAGCTAATTTTCTCAGAGTAGCTGATATGGGGCTCCGTTTTGGTCTGGTGCTGGAAACAGTGTAGAGAAAACAAGGAAGTTTCTGTTACTGTTGAGCAGCACTTGCACACAAAGACTTTTCTGCTCCTCACCCTCCCCCACCAAGGAGGACGGGGGATGGTAAGGGGATGTCGTCCCTGGAGTGTCCAAGACACTGAAAGGGAAAAAAACTGAGACAGCTAACTCTAACTGACCAAAGGGATATTCCATAACACATGACATCATGGTCAGCATATAAAGCTGGCAAAGAAGGAAGTGGGGGGCAACTGGAGAGATGACATTTTTCTTCCCAGGCCTTTACACATGATGGAGCTCTGCTCTCCCAGAGATGGCTGAACACCTGCCCATGGGAAAGACAAAGCATGTGGATTAATTACCATTAGAAGTGAGGGAATACTTAACCAAGAGTAAGTGAGCTGTGTAGCCAATAAGCATTACTTACTGTGCTTGCTAAAATGTATAAATAGTGAAAAGTTTTGAACAACCCACCCAAGGAGTGACACTAGATCCAAAGGTGGTGCTTCATCTATCTCTCTACCTCACCTTTATTGTTAAATAAAGCCCTGTTATTGACTTTAGCTGATGGTCTATTTTGTACCTTAATTTGAGTGAGGGCACCTCTCATCTAATGGATCTTAACAAAAGGACTAATCTAAAGGATGGCAAAAAGCATAGCAGTCAGTATTTGTATGGCTCTTTCCATAAAAATCTTTCAAAATTATTCTGAAGACTTTAATATTATCTGGTTTTGTTTAAAACCAGGAAAGTTCATGTTCAGTTCATCCTTGACTTGACCAGTGATGGAGACCACACTCCTCTTTAGTTAGTGCATTTCTTTTATCTAGGCCAGAATGAACATGTCACATTATAAATATTTTAGAAACTTTTTTTTCTGACCCTGATGGCCTACAGTTATTCTTAGTTTTGAGGTGATCACTTGGATGTAGAAAATAGACCCTTATCTTTCACAAAGCTTTTATTATATGTCCCGTACACACAAAAATAATTTGGCATATTACAAAAAAACTCAATGAAACATCAAACCAAATGTTAGAGCCAGGAAGGAATATTAAAACATAAAACCCTAGGTAAGACCTAATGAAATACAAGTCTCAAACCAAAAAAACCCAATTACATGTTTAGAAAAGTTGTGGTGTTTAAAAGTAGACAGTGTATATACTGAAAACTGTCAGTACTGCTTTATCCAGCAAAGTAGTAGGTGTTATTCTGTTTAACAATGAAAAAAAAGATGAATCTGTGGAGCAGTCATGAAAGTCATGAAATTATTCCTCCTCTTTTGAGACCTTCCCTAGATCTTTAAACATTATATCAATCCTCATTGTATCATATAGTGGAGCTCCGTTAGATCCTTAAGAGTACCTCCTCTTCCAGTGATTTGGAACCACTGGAAGATAATTTCTCTACCAAGGGCAGGGAAGATGTATAATCACCAAAATCAGAAGGCATGCACCCCAAAATATCAATTCCTCCCTCCTCAACACTTCTTTTAAATTCCTATAATTTGCCCCTTGGTTTTTTTTCTGAAAGCGAATATTTGATCCAAGAAATGTCATCACACTGTTGCTATCCCAATCACACAAGCCCCTGTCATCAGTAGATCTGATCAGTAACCATGGGTTAGGGATGGGTAGAAACATCTCATTGAGTGGGAAATGTGGTTCATAGCCAGTATGATTTCAGTAAAAGCTGTAACTGACATTTTCACAATAGAAAATGGTCATAGCTCCATAGAGCCAAACTATATCTAAACACTGTAGTTTAGATGGTGCCTGAAAATAAAACAAACACAAAGAAATCTGAGACACATCACCTGCAACTTAATTTTTCACCAAAGCAGAATTGATGCAGTTTAACAGAATGTGTGGGGTTCTTTTACTTTTCTGTGTCTCACAAAAATTTTTGTGATAATATCTATCTCACATCTTTTACTGATCAAGATTCCCATAAACTCTCAGGGATCCCATAAAATTTAGAGTGTAGCAATATATTCTAATAGTTTTCTAAATTTTTATATATTATATTCAAGATGACTAAATAAATTTTTATACTCTTAATGTAAATTCACTTATTGTTGAGAATTCAGCAGAATAATACCTTTTGGAACTTGAAGAAAAAAAATAAGCACTGCATGAATTTCTTATTTTATAAGCAGTAAATGAAATAAATTTTAGACTCCTGCTCTCCCAACTTTCAGCAACCTCACAGTGGTACACACCTAAGATGGTCATACCCATGTTTGTCTTTGTGTTTTAGTAAAATGACGATAGTAATTGTCTTCTCTTCTGGGGAAAGACACCTTAGGAAGGTTTTAAAAAATTAAAGATACAGGTCTACGGTCATAAATTGATTGGTCTTTTAAAGGAATTTTAGTGGACTGATTAATTTTTTGTTTGTTTGTTTTTGTTAGCTTTAACTGCTCTACATAAAAGGTAGATGATTAATTTTTTGTTTGTTTGTTTTTGTTAGCTTTAACTGCTCTACATAAAAGGTACACTTTTCAGGGGTGATTCTCTTCTCAAAAAAGATTTTACCCAATCCCTAATCTCAAAGGCAGAAGAATTCAGATTTCCTCATTCTTCTTGGACTTAGGCTCATTCTGGAGCTGCATGTTCAGGCAAAGTATAACAGATTCAAATAGATTTCAATAGTGATCGTCCTCTGAGGTAAATATTGAGTCTCCATGCTTACAACAAGAGCTGTATAATTAAGATTTAAATGTTTTCCTAGTGTGTGTCTTTATCAAATATCAGCAGCTATTTTATTTTGTCATTTCTGGGTAGGATTTATAATCATAATGGTTACAAAACAGACTAGTAGTAATAAAAATAATGGTAGTTGAGATAGGACTCTGAAATACATCCCCAGGACGCATTGTAGACTAATAGTCATCAGTATTTATTTCTTCTGCCCACATTTTTGTTGGTATTAGTGACATTGCATAGAAATTCAATATTTCCTTTCGTTGGTACTTAATTGTTGGGAATAAATTTCCTATAACACAACAGTGGTCATGACAATATCTAAGTGACTTCTTATATTAAGAATTACAGCAGACAAAACATCTGGACAACTATTTATCAGTGTGAATTTTCATTCAAGGCCCTATCTGTACTGTGTTTTATGACTTGTGTTTTGGTAGCATAGACAGTGCCAATTCTATGACTTTAAAATAAGTGGATTTTCTTTCAGTGGAGTAGACAGGTATGCAGACATACACTTTTACTTCTTACAAAAAGAAAATTCCAACTTTCTTAATAGAAAGTTCATTGCAGACCCTTAACAGGGAAAGTGCTATGGTATTTTTCACTTTGTGCGGATTATATAGCACATAGAATTCTTGAATCCAAGGCCATAATCATTGTTGGAAATGGTCAGTATGTAATTGAGGTTGTAAATCCCATCTATTTTCCTGCCACAGTTAGTGGAGTACATAGATATACTTAAAGCACACACAAATCCTAAATCATACGCAACCACTGTTGGTTTGGTGTTGGACTGAGTTCAACAGAAACATTTCATATTAACCCCCATTTTGTCAATTTTCCTGCAGGCATAAAAACTTGAATTCAAAGAGAATTAATTCATGTAATCTTATGTTATAGAATAATCATTAATGAATCTACTTTTCATTACATATTTCAGCTCATGAGTACATCTAGAAGACCAAATCAACAGATGCTTAAATGTTGATGCCTTGCTAATAAAAGCAGATTAAAATTTCTCAATTACTTAACTAAAGGCACAAAGCCTCAAGAAATCCAACTGTTTGAAATTTTTGGCTGTGTATCATGCACTTAGCACCCAGATGAATGAATCCACATCCCATGAATGTAAATTCATGTCCCTCAGCTGTCTAGACCAATGGCCATTTGTTAGCACGACAGGACATGCTCACTAGGCTGGACCATTGCTTGAGGATAGATATGTCAAGAAGTGGCTGGTTTAGATGTGTAGCCTATAAAATACTTTAAACATCTTCCTTATGTACAAAGACCTTAGAGTTTAATGGCATCATTCACTAAATCATATCCTTTAAATCTACATGCCACAGAAAGAAAATATATTGAGAAGCAGATATAAGGAAAGTGAATGAGCAGCTGTGGCTATTAGTAGCCTCAACCAACTTGAAGGTTAGGAAACCAAAAAGTCCAAAGTAGGTTATAAACATAATTTGGAAGGTCATCTCTAAAGCAGCCTGTAGTGTCAGAGGGATGAAATTAATTACAGAGAAAGGTTTCTCTTTGAATGCAATGGAAACAAAGAGCATTGCCATTTTTGCCAAGCACCACTGAAATAATTTTGGTTGCCTGCAGTGTTGCGTGTATTATCTCACTTTTAACTTATGCCTTTTCATTTCCTGTTTTCTGTGTGAAAACTTATAAGAGGTCTTTGTGGAGCGGAGGTTTGTACTTATCCAGAAAAAGTCCCTTTACTTCTAGACCCTTAAAAACACCCACCCACATCCTAATATCCACACAGGCAAAACCAACATGCAATCATTGAATAACCTTGTATACAGGATGACAAAGTAGTTTCAAGTGTTCTTGGCATTTCACCCTGTTTAAATTTGCATGTAACTTCATCAATTTTTCAATTATTTGCCCCAACCTTCTTCATGCCATGTGTCTGCCTCTGGCTGAACATTTTCCCCATTCTGATGATTGAGCCAAAACTTTTTAGCTACTTTCAAGAATAAGAGGAAGGAAAAAAGAAATAGGTTAAGCAAATGATCCAGGACTGCAAGGAATAGGGAGCATCAGAAGTGAACAACTAAACTCATTGCTGCTATGCTACAATTCATCATATTGGACTCTAAGCTTTGAAGTCACTGAGACATATCAAGTGGCAAATATTTCTCAAAAAAAGCAGTTGTCTGGTGGAGAAGATGGTACCAGTTGCACCCTTTTTTAGCTATACTCAATGGCTACAGTACATATCGAGATGTTGAATCACAGATTCTGCATTACACTTTCCAAACAGTGTACTACTGAGTTTTTTTGGGAAATGGTGCCCTTTCAGGTGGAGATGAGTCAAACAGACTTGTTGCTGGTGCACAGCATACTGCTGCTGTACAAATAAGCATCTTCTGCACTAAGTGCACTAGAGGGTCAAAGTAAAAGGATATGTAATTATACATTTAGAAAGTATCATGGCCTTCTATGGCAAAGAAGAATTAAGGCTGATGAACCATCTTCATATACTTTCACCAAAGATTTTGAAACTGAACAGCTGCCCAAATTGAATCACAAAGCACAATGAAAGTAAAATAACCTGTAATTAATGTAAGCTGCATATTTAGGGAAAAAAAATCATGAGTATATTTTCTCATACTTTTAATCTAACTTTTTTCACAGAAAAAAAAACTTAAGATGAATGGCTTATTAGTTTGTAAAGTAATGCTGTGTAGAGAGCAACTTTCCAGGATACAATGGCTTTTGCTTTAAATGTTGGATTTCCTGCATTTGCCAGAGGGAATTGATCAGTTCTGTTTTCAGATGAGGGTGCTAAAAGTCTTTAAACCTAACAATGCCACTAAGTGTGCATTTAGCCACCATATATTCAATACAAAATGCAATTTTCTGTCAAAAAAAGAGCTTTTCTTTCAGCATTCTGCACATCAGCAACAAGTGAATCAACTGATACCTGGCAATAGCATTATGAGAGTGTCATTGTGCCACTGGGAGGTGGGCTAGTAGAGAAGACATTTCTTGGCTATGAAGACAAATGAACAGAAATGACATAAAAATGCTTTTAAATGTTTCAAGAAGTTAAATTTTTACTACAGTGGCAGCCAGGCACCATTATTTTTCAGTAAACTCTACTAAAATTTGTACTTTTAATTATCCTCAGGATTTTGAATTCCATGAAACTTGCATTTGCTTGCTGTTGAAGTCATTCTTCTACTCCTATTCAAATTCTTCTATGAAGTGATATCTCCTACAGAGTAAGACTGTTCTTTTGATCTTTAGAAACCTTTGGCTTTTTATTCAATATGTAATTTTTAAGCCTTTCCAAGCTGGAACATACATTATATGAGACAAAATTTAAATGCTTCTGCTGGGTACAGACAATGCACTTGCTTTAACATTTCTGGTCTGATCAGTCCTTGAGTACTAGTTCTTATTATTTCCAGTGTTGTATCTCAGGCATTGCCAGTCTGATGATTCAAAGGGCCAGAATTAATTTATTAGTAGACTGTGTGGGATATAAAGTTACTTTACAGGATTTGTGCCTTATTAACATAGTAATTTCATAAGCTGAAACCCACAGATCTCTTACTATGCATGGGCTATAGAGGACTCTGCAAATACACAGAAAGTAAATATGATATTAAATTTTGTATAGGACCTCCAGAAACCTAAAGACAGTCACATTAAAACATAATAAGAATTGCTGCTTAGAGAGCTACTTTAATTAAAACATTATGGTTTGGGGTTTTTTAAAATAAGATCTTATGTTTTGCTTCAATTGGGATCAGTGAATTTTATTTTTAAGCTATTGCTAAGTGCAAATCATGCTATCAGTAATTCTCTTGCCTCCTGTATATTGAATGTTTCAGCTTCCTGTCTGAAAAATATATAAACTTCTCTGCACAAAATTCATCTTCAGTCAATCCCTTCAGTTCCTTTTTTCAGAAAATATTTTTATTTTATATTAGGAATTGATTTCATAACCATATCTTTATTTTGCTACTTCTATCCATATTTTGATCTGCTTATTAACTTTTGAGCCTACTATGCCTTGTATTTTAAATTACATCTGTATAAAATTAGTTTTGAAATTAAATAAAGCATTTCTTTACTTTTTACAAAAAAAGGACAAGTAGGCACACATCTATAAACACTGTTAGTTTTGACTGATCAGTATTTCAGAATAGGGCAGCAAAGTACCTAGCTCAAGCCATTATACATTGTAGATCTTATACTGACACACATGTATCTGGTCAGGAGGGGTAAAAATAATAAGCAGGATTTTCCAAAGGAACATTAAACCACAGTAGGAAACTGCAGCCTAGTTCAGTCATCAGTTTCAAATTGGAGTTCTGCTCCTGTTCTTACACTGCAGGTTACAGGGCTGTGTGGAGCTACTTGAGCTAATCAGAGAGTAGCACCTTCGTGCAATAATGCATCCTGTGGGTAACATAAGTAGCACTCTGTTCCCTGATGCTGCAGTGAAAATTGTCAGACGTAGTTCTGTCCTTTCAGGTGCCTGGGGGTGTCACGACGTGACATGGAGACATATCCTTATTACTCTGTTTTCACTTCTAATAATTCTCAGCTGCCTTTTTTCTTCCTAGCAGCTTTTTAGACTGAGGCAATACTTGCAACCTTCTGCTTGTTTTTTTCCTGCAAAATTATTCTATAGCTGTAAGTCATCAACATGCTCCCGCTTCTTGATGCTCCTCTTTTTTTTTTTTTTTTAAATCATTATTTTTTCCTGTAATTCTGTTGTGCCAAAAAAAATTGAGATTTTTTTTACTGCAATATAGTGGTGAATCAGAGGTCTTCCAGATGTCTTTTGAAAACAGTTTTGATACTTTCTCTTGTATACGTGCAATATAATGCTTTGATCCATGAACATGACCATGTTTTGGTTTAGCTTGACCATTTTTCACCTGCTGTAAACTGCAGCCATTTATTTATATTTATTCCCCTGGTTTTGGTGTAATTTTCAGGGAAGTTTAAACTGATGGACTATCAGAGGTATGGGAACTGGTGGATAAAATCTAGAATTCCAGCATGATGAAAATATTCATAAGGAGAAATTTTTCCTTATATTAGTCTCTATGCAACTAAAATTCCATTATTGGATATTTTCATAGGGAATGACACAAAAAATTTGAGGAGCAGGAGACAGACAATAGTGAGCAGAGAAATGTTAAGACTATTGATAATGAATGCCTAAAGAAGAAAAAACTTTGAATGCTTCTATCTCATATTTTTATTGCTTTAGCTGTCCCTCAGAATCGCTAATCTCATAGATAAGGTTAGACCCTTATCAGGTTGCTCTGCTTGTTTCCTAACATCATAAGTTATGCATACTGATGTGCACCCTCATGCTCTACTCTAATCAGTGAGGAGTAGAGGTGCTTGATTATGCAGGATAATTGCTCCACAAAAGCTGCTTTCCGTATTGCTAGAATAGAATCTGAGCTTACACGCATACAGATCTATTTATCCCAGTCTACCAAGTTAACTAAAGTCATTCTGACCAACTCCCACAAGCCTTAAAAGAGTGCCAAAAAGGATGAAGCTGGCTAGAAGAATCAGCTGGGGAAAGGTTGATGATCAAAAAAGCAGCATCTAAATGCTTTTTCTCTACCCCAAATAGCTTCTCCCATCTTTCAGTCTTAATGTGAGGAAAAGAATCACTGAAAGTCAGTGAACTTGAAGAGAAGCCTTTGTATGGATTGGTTTGGCAGTTATTGGCCTCTCTGGCCTGCAGTGCCCCAGTCACATTTTCCCAACACAATTTTTTGTCAGTTTAAGGATCATACAAATAAGAAATTTCTGGTCTCTTTTCAGGAAAAGGAATGAAATGTTGCGATTTCAGTGAGGGTTAATTGGACAAGCTTTGGTCTATTTCCCCGCACTACTTGTCATCCCATTCACTTTTATTGTTTTCACTTGGTTTCAGAATCTTCTCCTTTTCTTTAGCATTTAGTTTCTTCAAATTCTTCTCCTCTCTCTTTTTGTATCTTTCTTCCCTGATCTTACGATTTTATTTGGAGTAATTTCCACAAGTTTTCTCCTTTTCACTTCTCCTCATTTCACCTTAGTCCATTTGGTTGTATTCATTCCATTTCCAAATTTTATGTTTTTTTTCCAATTGCACTTGTTTGATTATATTTCCTTTCCAGAGTGTTAGACTTTTTTTCTCAGATTTCAAGATTTCATTCCCTTTCCTGAAAAGGAATTTGCATTTCTGACATTGCTTGAAGTCTTCTCCCTTGATTGTATTTGGAATGGCTGCTGTTTGTGCTAATTTCCACATTGCTTGGAGAAGGCGTGAAGTTGATGAAATCTTCTAAAGATTTCAATTTTCAGTCTCCATCTGTTCTTCTCCTATATCTGTCCTTGAAATTCTACTGTTTTGCTAATAATCATCTATTTTTATAGTATTTTAAAAGTTTTTGCATGCAGTTCTATTTTTTATCCCCTACAAGGTGCAAGTAACCAGTAGGATTCCCTTATTAAGAAAGCTAACCTTACTTCAAAATATAGTATCTTGCTATTTTCCTACCACTGACTTTTTTCTTAATCTCTTCTCTTATATAACTTTTATCATGCATCTGAGATTATTGTTGATGTGTGAGATTACAATTTCTCAGCAAAGCATACACAGATTCATTCCCCAAATTTCTGTGGAGCTTTTTAGGTTACTTTTATCAGCTCCAAGGCTTTGTTAAATTACTAGCATTTATCTTATTCACTTGCCTTCACATTATCTTAATCACTTGCCTCATTGTATGAGGCCCACAATTGAAATATCTCTGACATTAATCAGGAAACTTTTGATTACTTATAATTGGCATTATGTAACATGTCAAGGCACAGTGGAAAAGAATAATAATTTGCCTCTGGTCTGAAGTTTCTGTGCATGCTTTAAATCCACCAGTAGGTGCTGTTATACTTAAATTTATCCCTAGAACTGATATTTTTTTTTAAAAAAAAGAAACAACACCAAGAAAATTCATTTGAGGATGGCTCTGCATGAGATGATACGCATTGCTGATTCTTCTCACTTTTCCTTTTTACCAGACCTTATACAGATTGATATCACACAGCTGGCACCCTGCAAAATTCAGAATAGATTTTAAAGGGAAGACAATTTAAGACAGCAAAAATAAATGAAACATGGAACAAAACATTTATAAAAGCCATGGAGTAATGCTGCCATCAGAATAACTGGAAATAAACTAACAATGATAATACTTTGAACCCTTGAGAAGGCTTTCAGTCATGACAATAAGAAAGCTTTAAGAAAGGTGTAGAATAACTTTCAAATTATAGAGGAGAAGATCTCCAAGAGTAGCAGTCAAAATGTTCTTATGGCCAGAGATTGTTACATCATATATACTGGTAATTTAGTGTCAATTCAGAGAATTTTTTTGAAGAATTGATAGTCCAAATTGTCTAGTAAATACAGAGAAGGCTGATTAATATTACAATTAAAATTGTTATATAAAATAATCTTCTTCATGTCATTCCTTCTTCTCTGGGGAATTGCACAGGAAAACATATCTTGCAATTTACAAGGGGATTAGATTTTCCTGTAATTCTGTGACATTGGACTCACTAATCCATGAGCAACCTCAGCTTCATATTCTTAAGTACTTATATGCACAGAAGTGGGCTATGCATATTTACAGATGAAGTATCAGAAGCACTAGAAGAGTTAGAATGTGTTGTATTGTGTTTTTATATCTTTGTAATAGTTCTGTAATGGTTTGCCCCTTCACCCCCCATTTTCCCCCAACGGTTCCACCCTGAGCTCTCCCGCCCCTCCTCCAATGCCACCCATCCTGGTGCCTTGTCCATCACGCAGAATCCCACCCTCCCAAATTTTTCCACCTTGGGCATCGAGTGAGTGGACAAAGGCCAGGGGTCCCTCCCTTAACCTTCCCCCATTGGTTTGTGTTTCTGTCTGTCCTCCTGCCTTCCACTCCCCCGAACTCCCCCATTGAGCAGTGGGCGTCCCTCCCCCTTGTCTCCGCCCCGGTACTTAAGGTGATTACGAAAGCCATGTGAGTCACTTTCGGCTGCAGGGACATGGAACTCAGAGCTCCTCGGAGCTTACAATAAACCTGAGACTTCTCCCCGGCCGTGAGTCGACTCCCTCATTACCTCTCGGATGCCGCCTCTCCTCCATACAAGGCAGACAGCGAAGCGCTCTGTCTCCCCGAATCTGCCACAAGACACAGGGGAGTGTCCCTCACTGCTGACCGTGCCTCTGCCGGGTAGGCGAAGCCAGGGGGCTTCAGAGAGAGCACAGCGGCAAAAATGACTGACTCTATTATCGTCAGTTCACTAAATGAAATCTAATAATTTATACACTTAAGTGAAATTTAAATGTTTTACATCCCCCTGGTCAGAAATAATTTTTTAATATTTAATAAACACCTTTGACCAAAACATTGCCATTAGGATGTTTTTCTTAATTTCAAAGACTTTGATGGAGGGTTATCATGTTTTTAATGGGAGTTTTCTTTTAGGGCCATCTGGACTGAGGATTGTATCCAGGAGTAATTGTATATTTGTGTTCTGCATTTGCATTAGATATTAGTTGGAAAGGTTATAAATCTTCAAGTTAGAAATCTTAGAAAGGAATTAATTCACAGAATGGAGACTCAATTCTGAGTCTAGTGCAGAGAAAGTTTCCATCAGTGTTTCATTACCTCTTTCTACAGGTGTGTAATTTTCATGATGCCATGATGACCTGCCTGTAAAAAGAAGCATGGTAGGTGCTCCAGGTCAAACTGCTCAGAAATTTCACAGTCACTGAGCACACTCATTGTAGATGTATCTGCAACCTCTCCCACACACGGAACAGCATGACATGTTGAATCTGTGATTGAGTAAAAGAGCATCGTCCTTCATCCTAAGTATCTGATTTGATATTACATTGTTCAACTATAAACCTTACAGTAAAATTTATACTAATGCAGCTGGATGAGATTCTATATTTTTAAAAGGCATCAATTTCCTCATGACTGACTACAAATAATCTCTATGCAAACCCCAACCCTCCCAAACTTCATTGGTCCAGAAGAATTTTGTATGTTTTGTCATAAAATCCAGGCTCTCTGCTTTGAAACAGTTGTGATATAATTTCATATCCTTGAGATACTGCATTAGACATGTGAGATTATTGTTCCTCAGTTCAATGTTTTTTGAATTTCTTTCTTTTCATCATGCACTATCAGATTTATCTGTGCAAGGAAGTGCAGGCTATACTTGCACAGGAACTGAATGTTTGGTGTTTGGCAACCAATTCCCAGAGAAATGTAAGAGCTACCCAAATTTTGGCTGAAAATTAATTCAATTTTTTTTTCTCTCTGGGAACTTTTGATAAGGAGGCCCTCTAGAAACAATCCAGCAACTGCTTTATCTTGGGGTCTTGGGATACAGTTGCACTGCATGATTCTATAGATCCTGTTAACCCAAAGGACCGATTACTGCAAACTGTAGTGTGCAATCTCTGAATTTAGGGGAAACTGAACAGAGAACCTGAGAACTTTTCCCTTGGACAGTCTGCAGAACTTTAAAACAAGATGGGCAGCTTAACATTTAGCATGATTTGAGGACATTGAGTCAGATGATAATTGCTGAGTTTGTCTTATGATATCTGGAAGTCTTCGGTGACAACATACGTCCAGACTAGCCTGTGAAACCTTAAAGTCAGTGAATCTTTTCAAGATCTTGCCCTGGTAACAATCACATGGACAAAAACATGGATTCCAGCCTGGAGATACGTAAAATACCTTTAGTAAAAAAGACATTGTGTGATACAGTTTGAAATAAACATTTGTGCTAAGAAAGTTCATTCCATCCTAGGAAATTTTACTGTCAAGTTTATCTGAGCCCATCATTTTCATCTGCTGCCTGAAAGATGCTCAGTAACATCCAGTCACATTACAGATGGATTATTTCTGCTTTCTACCAGGTCAATGGATTTTATGAGTGTTCAACATCTCAGGGGGGAAAGCATCTCTTGTGTTATTCCTGAAGGTATTGTCTAGTACAGCACTTCAGATAAGTGCTCTGGTGCATGCTGACAATCATTCATGAAGCAATTTGCTCACATTGTCTCTTTACTGGTACACCATCTCAGTTTCAGTCCATTACATTTGTTTAGCAATTAGTTCCTCTCTCATAGAGCTTTTGGGTTTTTTTTCCATTTCAAGGGTTAGCTAGCTCCCTTCAGCCTTATCTCAAAGATGGAAAAAAACTTGAAAAAAGGAAAGGCCAATAAGATGCTATGAGAGATTGTACTGGCTGTGTTTGAAAACATCAAAAAGCTACAAAGGAGGAGAAAGGGCTGAAGTGGCAGAAAATGAAACTCCCTTTCTAGGAGATCCCTTTTTCTTTGCTAAGAGATACACAGATATAGATGTTTATGGTTTACTTGCTCTTAGTAATTTCTTTGCAGTGATCTGAATCCTTTGATAGTTTTAGATATAGTTTTTGACTGTTACTATTGTCCTTCATGGATAGTCAAAAATTACAAGGTATTCCTAACATAATTTGTAGTCCAGTGGTCAATTTTTATATTTTAAAATTTATTTACAGCCGATAATTTGTGTAAATGCCTTTACTATATTTTCCACAGTTTTTCTGAAGTCTGTTCGCTATGTTTTAACATATTTTTAAACTACAATCTAATAATAATGAATATTTCTCCAGCTTAAAAGTCAAAAATTTGGCTTCAAACAAAGATTTGTATTTCTAAAGCAAAAAACCCACTGTTGTCATAAATTATTCCAGTGAATTAGAATGACTGTGAGGTCATAAAATGAGAAGTTGTTACTTTTGATAATGGCCTTGAGGAGCGGAATGCTCAAAGGAGAAATTGCAGACGATGTATGGCACTTGGTTTCTCTCTTATTGATCTTCTTCTCATACTTTTTAGAGTACTTAGGCCTTCAATGACAAGTAAACATCTTCAAAACTATGCCCAGACTTTTAAGAAAAACAGTGAGTTAATTTCTTCAAAAATGGTACAGAGGTCAGCTCTTGACACAGTTTCAGTGTTAATGCAAAATTACAGCAGTAAAGCCAGTATAAAGCAATGGTGAGTTGTTGGGTTCAAAGTCTGGCACAGATAAGATGATTACCATGATTGTATTCTTGGTGTACTGGTAAACTGATGAGTTATGAGGAGAAAACCGAACAAGATAAAATTAATTACTGCCAAAAGGCTCATAATAGCATCTGCTCAGACCTCTGGTACAATGCAGCCATATGCAGCCATATAAGCATTCCAAATATGCCTGTGTTACCTACACAGACTCTGGTTCCAGTGCAGCACTGAACCACGTTCCACAGAGAGAGGGGAGAACAGAGATCAACATGCCTCTGCAAAGGCAGGGGGCTCACCAGCTGCCACAAGCATGCACACATATGATACAAGGAGGTGAAATTGTCAAGTTTGCATCCTAAGTTTGAAAGCAAGTCTCCTTTTCCTCCTTCTCTCTCCTCCCCTTTACACCTCATTTTTTGGGAAAAGAGTCTTCCTATTCTTACATTAAGTTAGTGCTATACTACTCAGTGGTGTTTCAGGGAAAGAATGAAAAAAAAAACCTGCAACCATAACCACATTTGATCAGTTTTGCCTCTAGAGACACAGTTCTTTCTAATCCCTGCGGGTGAGCAGGTAAAGCCACAGGGCAATATTATTTTCTTACAGTTTAGCAAGGAAGGAAATCAATAAATAACATGTAAATTCACCACCTTTTTTTTTTTGCTTTAAAAGAATAGTCCTAGTGAACTAATGCAAACAGTCATATGGTCCTGGAATTTCTCCCAGAAATTATATCAAACTGTAATATTTAAGGGAAACAAAAGTCTCATCCAAAACACACTAAGAAATGGTTAGTCTACCATTTTCCCTGGAAACTTTTCAGTTGCTCTTACATCCAGGAAATTGCTTCTTACATCCATTGCAATTGCTTCACATCAACTTCCAACTATTAGATCTTGTTACACTTTGATCAGCAAAATTGAAAAGCATTTCATTATCTGATTTTTTTCCCCTTTTATAGACAGATTTCCATAGGGATTTAGAAATATTTCACACAACTCCTTGATCAAATGAGCCTATTAAGGGCTTTTTTTCCAGCTACACATAATTTTTGGAGTACTACTTTGAAAAGTCTTCATTATTTCAACACTCTTCTCCACATATGGATCCCAGGAGGAGACATAACAATCTTTAGCAGTTGGTTCATCAATGTAACATGCAAATACAAACCTCAGTTTTCCTCTGCTCTGTGGTATTCTTTTTATGAATACAGTATCATTTTGGCTACAAAAAATAATCTGAGAGCTAAAACAGTTCTCTGTACTAGATTTTCAGTAGCTTTAGTCTGTTGCCTTTGTTTCCTTGCCTCTTGGTAGTATACAAACACATTGGTGATCTTTTAATCAAGAAATTTGAATTATTCAATGACTCTATAATGTAATATACATGATATATATATCATACGTACATGTCATAGATATGACTCTATAATGTAATATACATGATATATATATCATACGTACATGTCATATAGATATATATATATATGACTATATAATATAATTCCTAGTCTGTATGCCATTTGCAGATTTCTCCAGGATATTTTTGACGTCCTCATCCCAACAGCTGAGGAAGAAACTAAGTAGGGACAAATAAAGAATTGCTGTCTAAAAATCCTACTTTAATAATTTATTCATTTCTATATGTCACATTCAAAATTTATTAATGATCCTGTTTCTAGTCCAGTCATCTTGTGAGTTCCCCCTGTGTATGTTTTTTAATCAAAATGCATATCAAAAGCTCTGAAGAAATCCCTGTGTCTTTAATCATAACTATCATCACTTCCAGCTAGTCTCTAAAAACACCATGGAGTTTGTTTAAGGAGATGAAATTCCAAAAAACCTCTAATGACTAACACAAATTAATCTTACATTTTGAATCTTAAATTAAACATCCCATTAGATATTCAGCTTTGAGCTCACACTAAATGATTCATAACTTCCCAGTTATCTCTCACTAACTTTTTAAAGCATAGGAGTTGAATAAGAAGTCCAGGTTTTGTTCAATATTGTCATCATTTTTTCAGAGGTGTTCTTGTAATTTCCTTTAGGCTGTAGGTTATTAAAAAACAAGGGAAAAAAACAAACAGGCAATTTAATTTTTTTTTCTTGTGGTGCCCATTGTCTAGTTTGAAAATTGTTCTCTGTACTTGAAGAGAAATACAAACAGTAAATAGGCCTCAGCTGGGGACATGGTGTGTCTAATTCCCAGCAGACAGATTACAAGGACATGCAAAATCAGTGTAGTTTACTGTTCAAAGTCATCTAGGATGTAGCATTATGTGCCAGACCAGCTGGAAAACAGTTTCATTGGAGCACTGAAAAAAAAAAAGGTGTTAAAATGAGATTTATTGTTACATACAATGAAAATTAATACTTTTCTCCTGAGATGCTGAAATTCAAAGAAACTAACTGTAGCCTTATTTCCATTCTAATAACTATAGCTATTAAAGATTTTATATGTGTTCATTGTTTAACAGAGGCATTAAGTGCTTAGTGTAGTTCCAAAACACATATGGTATGTAGTGGCATTTGAGACATCCTAAGCCTACAGCTGGCCCTCAGAAGGGTATGATTATCCCATAAGCCCTTAGTCATATCTGCCAACAGCATGTAGTATATCCATTTGTTACCATTTCATTATAATTTCAAAACTTTTGGTCTGGAATTTTGTACTTAGCACTGCATAGCACACTATAGGATTACTGAAAGGCAATGTGACTGAAAGGCACTCTGTTCACTGCAACCATGAATATACCTCTCACATACTGTTCGGTTATTTTTATGACTGTTGGAATGAACAACACTTACTGACTTAAGGCCAATATAAAGTTCATCCTGAAATCTTGAATGTTCTGGCATTGAATAAGTCCTCATTGGTTTAATGCTGTTTTTGTCACTAAAGTCTTGCCTGTTACTTCTTTCTTCTCTTCTCTTCTCTTCTCTTCTCTTCTCTTCTCTTCTCTTCTCTTCTCTTCTCTTCTCTTCTCTTCTCTTCTCTTCTCTTCTCTTCTCTTCTCTTCTCTTCTCTTCTCTTCTCTTCTCTTCTCTTCTCTTCTCTCTTCTCTCCCTCTCCCTCTTCCTTTTTTTTGGTTTTGTTCTTTCTTTCCATCACTCCCTCCCTCCTTCTTTGAATACTTTAGAAACTCATCCATTGCTCAGGTAACTGTCTGGACACAACAGTGCAGAGTTGCCTAACATTTTCCTCATTTTCAAAAAGGGCAATAAGTAGGACCCTGGAAGATACAGGCCTGCTAAAATCATGGAAAAGGTAATTGAAAAATGCCTGAAGGACAGCATAGTCACTGATCACAGCACAGCTTCATGAAAGGAAAGTCCTGCTTGATGAATCTGATTTACTTCTATCATCTACCCATCTACTTGATCTTGGAAAGCATGTAGATGTAATATTTTTATACTTCAGCAAAGCTTTTGATACTCTCACATTGAGTCCTTCTGGAACAAAATATCCAGCACACAGCTGGATAATCAGCTTACCTGATGGGTGAGCAACTGGCTCACAGGCCAGGTACAAAGACAAAGAATTGTAGTGAATGGGGTGACATCAGGCTAGCAACTGTCACTACTTGATTTATTCACTCTTATGATCAATGACAGGACTCTAGGAAATGGCATGATGCTGTGTTGAGGGAGGTTTATGTTGGATATCAGGAAAAGGTTTTTCATCCAGAGGGTGGCTGGGCACTGGAACAGGTTCCCCAGGGAAGTGATCAAAGCACCAACCTGACAGAGTTCAAGAAGTGTTTGGACAATGCTCTCAGGCACAGGGTGTGATCCTTGCAATTTCCTGTGCAAGGCCAGGAATGGGACTCTATGAGAGAGAAATACAAAGCCTCGTGGCTCCCTTCCAAGTCAGCATATTCTATGATTCTATGACTCTAAAAAAATCATAGATCAGAAAGCAATATAGATTGTCTCAAAAGTATATCTAAGAGATTTCTCTCCTCCAAATAAAATTAATCTTCATGATCACTTTTTCTTAAGTCTTGTAAAAAATATGTATTTTGCATACAGAAAAAGCAAGCATAGCTTTTGTCAAGACACACCGTGCACACCAAAACAAGTAGCCTAACGAGAATTCAGGTCAGAAGCACCTCATCTTTCTATAGGTAAACACTGCTGATACACAGGTGTCACCTTACCTTGAAGACCAGCACGTACTTTTGAAATGGGCACTATTCATACTAATAATCTATATTCATACTAATCATCTATTCTATGCTAATCATCTTTCATATAGATGAATAGCTTTGCACTTGAGTGTCTGCCAGTAAGTGCTTAGGTTTTAGTTAAGCCACCGCGTTTCTTCATTCTCATTTCTAGTAAGGATCCTTTCCAAAAGCAATATATATCTCCCCACAAACAGATGTGGAATACTAATTTATTCTCACTTTACAAAAAATAAGCAACTAATGATGAGAAAAGTTTTATTGTGTGTTTATGGCAAATATGTCAAATTAACTGGACAATAACAGAAGCAGTGAAAAAGTAAAGTACTTCAGAACTGGCCAGTAGAAGATATTTGGGACATATGCTGAATATGATAGATAGTCCTGCTGCCAGACCCAGAGAACTGGGTGAATTGCTCTTACCTTTACAGCCTGTAGCCATTTCAACCAAGGAGTCCAGAGCAGGTAGCAAAAAATTACTACTAAATTATTGAGCAGGTAATTAGTTCTTACTGAGATTTTTGCTGTTCTAAGATGGGTTTTGTCTTACCCTGTGTTCTGGGAATTAGCTCATGAGATTGTACCTCATTCAAACTCACCAAATCAACCTTTAAAAATATTGCAATAAATTTTGAGATGGATTAATTTCTACTCATAAGCTGTCTGAAAATTAGGTATAGGGTAGAAACTGGACTCAGTTTCCTTCTGTTATCAAAGGAAGGGGTGAATGATACAGCTTTTTATGTCCTGCCTGCAGAATAATAGCATGGCTTGTCCTCTGGAAATATTTTTATCTGTTTTCATTGTCTAGGATTGAATTTGAACCGAATTTTAATTTTCAGATTGTTGCATTGAGTAAAATTAATTTCATTCATTAATCACAGCAGTTATTTGAACTAATTAAAAATAGATTCAGTAGTTCTGTGTCGCTAGTGATCACAATATATTAACTACAGAGCAGGATGTAGTCTTGTAACATAATCGCAGGATGAAAAGGATTTTAGAACCAGTGATTCCAACAAACTTTTTCTCTCTTAATTTTGTATATTATATAGCTAATTTTAAAACAAGCTTTTAAAATAAGTGAACCAGTTTTAAAAATCAAATTCTTTGCAATAAGGAAGAAAAATAGTAATTTAAAGATAGCACATGGGATTGCATACAATATTTTCTGCAAAAGTTAGAATATTTTCTGTGTAGCAGACCAGATTAAATTACTGAGAACCATAATTTCTTTGAGATAACATTTAGATAAATACTGTTATTTGGAATTTTTCTATCAAAGGAGGCACCCTAATGTTACAGCTAATAAGTAAACTCATACAGAAGCATAGCACAGCATGAGACAAGCACTCAGCTACTTCTATGCATCGTGATGCTACTATGCCAATCGTTCTCTGTGGCACCTGAAAGATGAACAGCAGAAACTGGCAAACTACTGCTTCTATGCATAAGCAAATTATTATAGTCTTTCATTATTATTAGTGTCAGGGTAACGTTCTATAATGGTATGCAAAAAATAAAAAAAAAAAAAATTCTGATCTGATTCTTTTCCACCAAAGAGGATTGTGTGATAAGGTACAGTTCACAGGCAGATTAGGTGCTTGACAATGTGGTAGGAGTTGCCAATTATCTGTCTAGACATATTTTCATAGTGAGTGATACAGGAACATTTGGATGGTCTGATGCAGTTAATCTGATTAAAAATGTTCTTAAGTTGCATAGTGTCCAGTGCTAAAAAAATTAGCTGTTCCAAAAGATTCTATGAATCAAGAGGGTGACTGAAACACCTTGAAAATAAAGTTGTGTCAGCTTTCCGTTTTGAGATCTCAGAGGTTCTTCTGTTGAACTATACATTTTTGGTATTCATGGATTCATAACTCTAAATGTTAAACTAGGCAGGAAAAATGCTAATGTAGATCATTCTCTTATCATGCATAGGTATGAAACCATGAAATGAAAAATGCTGAAGTACAGGAAAGGAAATATTGCTCCTGCATGTTTTGCAATATTTTAGACACCTGTGGATTTCAAAATGAGCATTTCTTTTCAAAGAAGAGGTAAAATAAAAAATTCACTAGGTACAGTGTATTAGTAGAACTATTTACTAAAGTTATCTGAGATATGAGAACTATGCAAGCATATAGAAAATCACAGAATACCAGGTAGGAGAGGACTTCAGGGATCATCTAGTCCAACTTTGCTTGGCAAAAACGTGGTCTAGACAAGGTGGCCCAGCACTCTGTACAGCTGGATCTTAAAAAAGTCCAATGCTGGAGAGCCCACCACTTCCCTTGGGAGATTTTTTCAGTGGCTGATTGTTCTCATTGTGAAAATTTTCCTCTTGTGTCCAATTGGAATTTCCCCAGGAGGAACCAGTACACATTGCCCTTTGTCTCCATGAGACTCCTTGGAAAAAGGAAATTTCCATCTTCTCTAAAGCCACCCTTTACATACAGGAACATGATTATAAGGTCTTCCCTAAGACTTCTTTTCACCAGACCAAACAAGCCCAACTCTCAGCCTTTCTTTGGATGGCAGGTTTGTGGTTCTTCTTTTGATTCTTTTCAGCCAGTCAACAAAATGTAAAGTAGTTGCAGGAGTTATAATGATAACTCAGTGCTTTGAAACTGAGCATACATAATGTCATGTGTGGAGAGCTTCAGGCAATCATACATACTTCTTTTTGGACAAAAATCATATGTACAATTACTGGCATGTATGGAAATATGAATGCTTCCCTGTCTTAGGCTTGACACTCTTAGAAGAAAATTGCTTAGTTTATTTTACTTAGGACTGTGTACTTTTCCTTTCTCCAACTAGTTTTGTCCAGCCTGGAAACACACTGAAGTCTGTATGCAGAGGGGGAACACTCACAAGATTTGTGCAATGTCAGTAATTCAGAATAGAAAAGAATGCCTGCCTCATTGTCATGGAGAATAAAAGATATCAAAGCGTTTATAGCAAATAGAGAGATTAGCCAAGTTTTGCTTGTTTGTCAAGAGTACTCTTAATTTGAAGTTGGACATTGGAAAGAAATACAGACTGACATCTGTGAGTTGCAGAAATAGAAGCACTTGGTGCACTTTGCAGCTTTTACAGATACTTAGGTATTGAACACATATCTGATTTTTCTATCTCAAGTGTATAAATAGCCTCAAGACTATGTTTTAGCATGACAAAGTCTAGGACTGTGTCACATACCATGATTTAAGGTTTGCTGGGGAACAACTCACATCAGATATAGATAAATGATACTTCAGCCTTTAGCTATGCTAGAGCAAAGAGAACTGGCCTGCACAAGAAGAATCCATTGTTAACTTTATTATACCATTAAAAACTATTCCTTTTTTCAGCTATAATTTATAATACTGAACTAATTTTATTTCAAGATAGTTGATTATTAAGACATAGCTGAAGATGCTTTTTCTTGGTCTAGGAAATATATTGCATCCTATCTATGCCAAAACAAAGACACTAATGGATTATTAAAAAAGATATGTACACATCCATTTTTAAAAATGAATATTTCAAGGGCAGTACACAAGCTGCTTTTGTTGTGTTAAATGGACTAGTGGAAGAGGTTAACCAATATCTATTTTTGTAGAAGAACAAATGCATGGTTTCAAGCCAAGAAAGTGCCTTTAGGACAAACTGAGACAGTTGCTGCTGATTCCAAGGTCAAAATATGGCTCAGTAAACCATTTATCAGAGTGAGTGTTGAGCAGGGGACGTAGTTCTGTAAGCAGGAGCTGGATGTCTGTCTGAAACACGTCTGAAACTTCCTCTCGTGGATGTTAATGCCTTAAATCAGATACACAGGCCCCAGCAAGATGCAGAGGAACATCTGACAATCATGAAAGGAGTCTTCAAAAACTAGTTGAGTGAGGAATTGTATATAGCTGAGAGACCAAAGAAAGGAAAGATTTAGATTAGATTCTGTAAAGTAAGGGACCATGCATAACTCCAAATTTTCTTCTGCAATTAACTTTTGTATATTTGTGTGTTCTTCAGTTCTTATATGTACACCACTCTTTCTGTTTCTTCCTGAGTATAAGTGTACACACAAGCACAAGAGCACACACACCTCCACACACATACAGACTTTTTAAAGATATATTTTATAAAGCTCAAATTGGTCTTTTCCTTTGTCTGGCTTTTTCCTAGTGTTGCTTTACATATTCTTTTACCAAAAGAAAGTTAATACTTACTTTTCCCTGTGAAGATAATTTTTCATTTAATTTTTCATTGCTGTTATTTCTTTGTAACATCACCAGTCTTCAAGAAATTTCAACAGTTTGGAATAGATTAATGTACTGTTTTGAAGCCTTTCTAATTCTTATAACTAGGGTTCTTTGCCAGTGAGATATTTGCACTAAACACCAATCTTTTAGATGCTACTCTAACACTAGATGAATGTCAGTCCCAGCTTTGTTGCAATGGTGAGCAAATGACAGGTTAGCATTTATGAAACACTGCCCTCTTGTGCCTCTGTAAAATAAGATTACAGAGTAATATGTGATATGTGTGGATTTTCTTCTCTCACCCTTTTAAATTTTTTTTGTTTGGTTTATTTTGATTTGATTTGGTTTTGGTTTTGTTTTATAGTTACAAGTAAATAGTATGATCCCATATTCAGCTCACATTTTGCTGAACTAGAGCAGCTTGCTTCTTCCTTTGACAATTTCATCTCTTTTCTTCTGTAGGCAAAAGAACAAGAGATGTTTGCTTATTTTTTTTATTAGCAGTGGATGAATAGGAGAAGAAAAATAATTCTCAGAACAGAAGTGGCAAGATGAAAAGTTATATAGCTGGGAGATATGCATGTAACTAGAAATTAAATAAATATATGCAAATACACTAAAATAGAGAACACAAAAGGAAAGATGAGGTGACAATTTCTTAAAAAAGCCCAGCTTGATATTTTATTAAGTGGTAACCAGTGTCCCAGTGACACATTAGGGATCATGTAAATACATCTGTCTGGTAACTAAATTAATAAATGATTCCATTAAGAAAAAAATCAATAATTAACATTTATATATAACTGAGGGTTTTTTTCTGAGTATAGTAAGAAGGTGCTACAAAACTGAAAACAAGAGAGACATTTGTGCTTCCTAATTTGGAGGAGATCTGCCACATACCAACTTGCTTCCAACAAACCTTCGTTTCAGGCCTTGCTAAAAGCTATGACTGAAGCGAGCAAAGATTGACACTTCCTCAGGACCAAAACTTTCAACAAGGCATTGTAAGATCATCTTTCTGCTGGATTTAGTCTGTATTTAGAAGAATTCAGGATGCCTGTCTAAGTCTTACAATCAGCTTGCTTGTAGCAAAACCAATTGTAAATTATATAAAGACATTAAACTTAAAAGCTGATGCTTCAGTATTTATATCGTTGTGAAAAGCCACAGATAAAAAAAAACAAACTCCTGAAACCAAAATTCTTACAGGGATGTTACTGCCCTGGGGTTGACTCATACAGTCAGGTTTGAGGGCAGAAAATAATATGAAACAGAAAGGGAATCAATAGCATTTTTCTAGTTTTCAAAAGCTCATGTGATCATTTTGAACCCATAGCTGTTCTTCACAGGTTGGTTTATCACACATGGGTAATGAAATTAAAAGCTGAAAAAAAAAGTTCTCAGCATTTACAAGGCAGTTAGATAAGACAGAATTGCTTACTGCATACTAAATATGTAACATTTATTTTTCCCATTGCAATCACTGTGTTTTCTGTTTCATCACAGCGTGTTTCCTTGTGCTATCCCTCACAAAGCAGAGAGCTTCCATTAAGTACTTTATTTCTGTGTTAAACCAAAACCCAGGATCCTTCCTGGGATCAGATCTTTTCACATGATGCACCTAATCTTCTTGAGTTTGAGAATTTTCCATTGGAAATCCAGCAGTGAAAGCAATATAGCACTTTCTGTGGCATTTGTGTACTTCTGTCTCCATTCTCAGACCTGTTTAGGAGCCATTTGCCTAAGAATTGTTCCATATTTTTTGTAATCTCTGGACTCTGACATGACCTTTCTATAACACAGAGAGCATCATCCCCTTCCTTGGGTTACATTTGACCATTATTCCAAACACAGTTTTTCAGTGCCTTGTACATCTGAAACTACCTCTTCTAAATCTAAAGAGGGGATGAGGAAAGACTGGACTGGAGTCTGTGTTCAAACTTTCTCATTCCTAACAAGAGGAAGAAAAAAACCAATTTTTCAATAATATCTCTAACTCAAGGGAAGTACTGCGATCTGAGTACAAACTCAGAAGATGAAGGCAGCATTAAGTGTCAGAAAAAAGTTTCTCCTGGAAGTAAAAATCCAACAAAATGTGTGCATTTGAAGCTGCCATAAACGTCTTCAAATACAATCTTCAGAACTACCATGAGCCATCAAATTCAAAACACTTACTTAAATTTATGATTTAACACCAATTAGGGCAAATTAACAGCAATCAAGAAAAATACATCTGAGTGTTTTTTGATTACTGAAAGTCAAAATTTCCTATAACTATACACAAGGAACTTCTAAGACTACATCAGATTCTGGAAACTTCATAATATATCTGTACTTTTATCCAGGCAAAAGCCTAACAACATTTCTGATCCAAGATTCACAGTGGACAAGTATAAATAATATATACTATTTAAAAAACCCCAAGAAACCAACAACCCAAGTGGACTAAATGGACCAAGCAAATAAAACCCCAAACAAACAAACTAACACCTCAAACAAATAAACATCCCAAAAATGAAACAACCAAAACCCACTAAAAACCCCAACCCCAAATCCAGTTCTGTTCAGGCATCTAGCTGATGTGCGGCAAACCTGGGTGATCTGATCTGTGTCTACTTACAGAGTATTCAAATCTTCATGTTGCAACCTATGATCCTAAATCCTTGATCAGCCTACTGGAGTGTGCTAGGGCTTCTGCTCCTCACATGTGCTTAGAGATGCTTTCAAGGAAGAGCCAAACATATGAAAGTTGTTATTCTGATACAGATTTGGGATATGTGCTGGCTCATGTATGGACAGGACCCAACCACAAGCTGCAGCATAAGTTAGACTCACTCTTCTGTGTTAATGCAACTACTAGTTTTTGGCAAGTGATGCTGAAGACAAAATTGTTGCAAGCTTCCCTTGAAAGATGTTTGCCCTTCTCCCAGAATTCTGTGGATGTCTCCCAAGGAGAAAGAAGGTCTAATTCAGTCAGATCAGTATCACTTTCTTCATTCATTTGCTGTAAATGTGAAAGATTTCTAATTATTTATAGGAAGCAAACAGCTTCATGGATTAACATAAAATATTTCTGAAAAGATTCAGTTTGGCAATATATATCAATCCAATGCTGTTTTTTAGAAAAGCTCTTTTTAAAATTTTCAGCTGATAAGTATTTGTGAGGGAGAATGTTACTGAGTTGAGAGAAAGTCAGTTTCTGAGTGAGTCATTAGTTGTCCTGTCACAGTTGAGAGAAGGGCAGCATTGTATCCCCAAAATACAGTAGTGACAGCAGTGCAGTAAATATATTTTTACTAGAATGAACTGATCCTGATTTTAGGTGCTTTTGAATAGAAATGGCTAAAAATTAAAGTTAGCAATGTTCAAGTGGAGAAGAATCATGGAGGCAAGAGCTATGGATGGAATTAATTATCAGTGCCTTCTTCCAAGAAGCTAGGGAAACCCCCCTTTTTCTTGGCATGGCTATAATACCATAGGATAGAATTGCAATGCTTGTATATATATGATAGATCTGTGCTCATCTGCGCAAGTAGCTGTCAAGGAAGAAGGAACAAAAAAGTCCTTGTTTTCTTCAGATCTCTCAGTCAAAACACACATGTTAGCAAAACCATGGATAGAATATTTCCACAATCAACAGATACGTAAGCCAAAACATTTGAAAGTTGTGCTTTCTTCAAAAGCATCTGGGCTGTTTGAAAAGTTGTTCACAGCATGAATTTACAGTGTGGGGTTATGAGGATTCTAATCACTCCCAGGAATGACTGGAGGGAATGGTGACTCCCCAGCTACATTGCCCCACAACAGAAGCCTTTCTAGTCATAGGCTCTGACCCAGGGATCTGGCCCTATCACACACAGTTCCACATCAGGACACCTAAATAGTCCTAGAACGCAAGGGTGTCTCTCTACTCTTGAGCCGAACACTGCATGACATATATGTGGCCCACTTAAGAACTACAAATTCAATTCCAGCATGCTTAATTCTGTGAGGCACAAATATCAGAAAAAGATGATACCTAATATACAGAAAGAGTCCTTATATCTTTTAAATAAAAATAGCAAGTTAAAATTTCATTGATGAAAAGTCTCTACTGTTGACTGCTATTTCATCCTGTATCCTAAAATCAATTTGTATTAAGGGTTCTCCACACACTTACAAATAAAATCAATACTTTATTAACTAAGTCTTTCTTAACAAATTAAATAATCTCCCTAATAAAACTCTTGAGTGACTGAGTAACAAGATTTCCCAAATGAGTCACTGGCTTCAGACCCATACTATGTGGTAGCCATAGGGAAAATAGGCAGTAGGAAGAGAGGAGAGAGGGTGTGTACATGGAGACACACCTGTTAATTCCTCTTCTTTTTCCAGCTGTTAACAGACTTTCAATCGCATGCCAAATGTCTGTGCTACCTGTGGTATGTACCAAAAATGACGTGTGTGTGACTCTACCTTAGTAATCTCCAGATATTCATGTCCATCTGATACCTTATATATCATAAGTCACAAAAGCATTTCCTGTAAGTCAAAATCATTTTGCAATTCTTCAGACAGGGAAAAAAATTTAGAATAATTAGAATTGCTACTTGAACTTTGTGTAAGAGGTGGAACATTTCCTCAGGTACAAAACAACTTGCCAGTAAATATGCAGGAAAAAATTCTGAATGAGGAAGAATACTACTTCTGTTATTTCTTTTCCTGGAGAAACTCACTCCACTATTACACACAAGCTTGATCCCCTATTTTCAGGTACACTGCCTTTTTAGAACAATCATTTCCTCCAATTCTTCCTATCTGAACTAAGACATCCATATTCAATGAACTCTTCCTTCTCTTCTTCATGGTCTGGAAGAAAACGGCTGAGCTTTAGAAAAGCTCTACACTTATTCAGAAAATGTATCAAGCTTCTAAGTTTTCCTACTTCAAACTTACCATATTTGAAGAAGGCTTGTAAACATGCTAGGCCTACAGCAATTATAATGTTTTGAGATTTTAGTTTTAGAGCTCTGGGGCATTCATTGCTTCCTAAAAATGGGAAGGGACATATGCTACTGTAAGAAAATAAGAGGAATGCAAGATAAGTGTTCTTGTAATGTGTGTTTCTGAACACCTGGAGGAAACAGTTCTCCTTTCAGAGAATAAATTCTTTTTCCCCCTTAAGAATACTAAAAAAGCTGGGAAAGGAGGTGCAAGGACTAGCTACTGATACTCCACAGATTCATTCACTATAAATTTGCAGGATATTATACATCCTAGGTCATCATCTAATCAATGATGTTATATAAATTCTATTTTGTATCACATAAGAAATATGAGAAAACTTATTACTTTAAGTTAATTGTGAGCAAAAATTTCAGCTCTGTTGAGAAAAATCTAAAAAATGAATATAAGTTTTATATGGTTCCTTGAGCATTTTGACTGCCCATTATTCTAAAGGCAAAGGCCAAAGGCAAGGAGATAGTAAGAAATTTATTGATAGGCAGGAGAAATACAGAATGTATTTCATGTTTCTGAAACGCAGGATATGTCAAATGTTAATACAGTGGAGCAATGAAGGTGGCTTCTAATCCTAGAATGGTTTGGGTGGAAAAGGACCTTAAATATCATCTAATTCCAACCTCTCTGCTGTGAGTGGAGACACCTTCCATTAGACCAGATTGCTCAGAGACTCACCCAGCCTGGCCTTGAACCCCTCCAGGGATGGGAAGCCCAAATTCTCTCTTGGCTAAAGTTGTAGCCCCATTGACCAGCAAGCACACGATTGTCCTTGCCAGTGACATGACACAGTTTTTGTATGAAATTTAAAGGCCTCAGAACTAAGGCTTGTTGGTTTTGTCACCAGTCTCAATTTGTTGTGAGAACTTGTTGTTCTTTGGTAGCAAACGTGTCCTTTTATGATATGGACTACAAGCCGGGAATAAAATATGAGCACACATTTTGGATTATTTAACAGTCACTTTTTTAAAGATCACATGTTATATCATCTGACTTATATTTGACTAAGGCATAATATTGTTACAGCCCTAGACTATGCTTGTCAGAATCAGCAACTACACAAAGAATACCACTAACCATTAAAATGACTTGTGATAATACCTTCACTAAAAAAAAAAAAAAAAGTGACAGCAATAAATTAAAAGCTGGTCTAGGAAAAGAAATTCTTTATTCTTAATATCATTTACTTCAGATTTTTCAGCTATAAGAGCTGATTACAAATGTGAAGTTTACTTCTGTCTGTGCGGTATGAATAGGTAACAGGATATTGTATACTCAATCAATGAAGCTAGGAAGGAAAAAATCTATACAAGGTAATTGATGTAATGCAGAACACTTGATTACTAACAAATGTATAAAAGGAAACTGGGACATGAGAAAGGAAATAGATTATTCCAAATGAGGATTTTCAGACTTAAAAGCTAGTAGCCTTGAAACAAAAATATGAAAATTATCCAGGATATTCACATGAAGAAATCAGTCTTGAGATGTATAAAACACAAATTGAACACAACTACAGAATTTTTAATCAAGGTTTCCCTCTCTCTTTTCTTTTGTGTGTGTCATGCCCTATAAAAAATAATTTCTGAAGAAACATTTCATGAAAGACATCAAACATATAAGCAATCAGACCTGCCAGGAAAGGAAATGAAGATGAGACTGGGACAAGTTTGAATCTCATTAGAATTCCTGCCTGGGAGGTGATTGTTAACCTATTTTCCTTCTCCTTTCAGAAGCCATTGTGTCAGTTAGAAGAATAGAAAGAAGTAAAAGAGGGAGACACAATGAAGGTCTTCTTAACCTTTAAATCAAACCTAACCTATGTAAGTAGTTTGACTTGTGGGAGATACTGATGCTACTGATGCTATTATCATCTTTATCTGGAAACACAAGTGCAAAATTAATGTGACAAGAAAATTGTGTAAAATGAGACATATTATTACTATATCTAAGACTGCTAAGATTTATGTGAAGCTTATAAATAGAGCAGCTTCAACAAAGGTTTTTATAAATTCTGATCTCATCCACAGACTATGGTTTTGCCTTTCACTATGTGATAACTGAAATAATGTAAATCATTGAAAGCACAGCTCATGGATAATGTGAGAAATGCAGTTATTGCTAGAGATTACAAAACTTCTCACTTGCTCACAAACTTATAATTCTTTTTTTAGCACAATCTTTAAAATTAATAAGCTAAGTGAGCAAATATGACATTATTTTGGGCTGTGTTACTACATTTTTCAGTACTTTCTTCAGTTGTTTTGCCACTTCAACATCTATTTCCATGTAAGAAATTTCAAAGTAAACCCTCTGAAAAAAGTTTTGTCCAGCATGTGATAATTTCACGTTGATAAAAACATTAGAAAAAATAACAACTTTATTTTTATTCAACAGATGTCCAGAAGAGATATTGTAAAAAGCTGTGTCTCAACTATCATAAATTATTTTTCCTCAGGCCCATATATGTGTTTTACATCGTCAACAGTCTTGCTTTCTTTGGTCAAGAAGTAAAGAGATAGAAAATGTGGCTTAATTTCTCTGAAAAGCTAGAAAACTATTAGGATTCCGACAGTCTAGGTTAATTTTCTCAATATTGACTTTATGTGTTATTATACACATATTTTTCTTTTATTCCCATCAGTAGATGCACTCTTGGTAAATTATTGCTCTAGCAGAGAAGTCAGTAGGAGCAAAGATTCTAGGTAGAAAGAAATATTAAAAGAAATATAGACCTTCTTTATACAAATACACTAAAATTTATTGGAGTGACGGGAATTTGTTCTTAAAGGAGTGACAACTTCCTTCTTGGACTACTTCTTACCATCTGAGTGATAGAAAACCCAAGGGACAATATAAATGAAAACATATAAGAATTACATGGTCTTTATTCAGGAGTAGAAAACAGAAAGCTGATTGTGTAGTAAAGTATTTCTAACTCAGCAAATCTCCAAAGACGCAGATTCTAACAACTGATCTGCCAATTTTCACAGCATCTTGGCAGTCCACAGTAACATTTGCACATCTAACATTTGCATTTTCTGCTGCCAGTTCTTGATGTCTAATAAACACAGCTTAAGTGACATTATCATTACAGTGTCATCTTCATCAACAGCAATCTTCATTATATTTCTCTGCTATGGAAAAGTACAATTTGAGGATAATAAGCACTTGAAATTGAAGGAAACCGTGACAGTTTTCTATTCTAAGGTTGCTAAGCCCATAGCCCACAGGCACTCTCACTGCAGCTTTGTTTCCTCTCTGTGGTGTTCATGACTATACATATTTCTCATCTAAGTTTTCTTTCTGAAGCATTATGCTTCTGTAAAATATATTTTTGCACTAACATGGCTCTTAGATACAAGGTGTTATTTATCTGGAGTAGCTAAAGAGAATACTCACTGCCTTGCAAATTTTAAGAAGTCTAGGATGTCAACAGTGTTGACATGGGATTACTCCACTTAAAATTCTTTACTCTGATAATTCTTCACTTTTAGAAGGAAAATTAATTAACTATTGATCTATGTGAAACACAATCAAATCTGGAAAAAGTAGAACATGTTATCTGTGCTTCTGATATGCAATAAACCTGGAGATAATGCTCAAAAAGAAAAAGGGATAAAAAAGTCCTGAACTTTGAGGCTTGTTATGATGAATTATAATCCATGATCTAGTCCCATTAATTAATTCACATAAATTAATATTTGCAAAACGAGTCTTCTAATCTCTGAGCATTATGGACAGAAAATATACTTAAAGATTTGATGACAGTTGCTGAAGATAGTGCTCATTAGTCGGCCTGGTGTTTGTTCTTTCATTGAGTCTACACCACAGTGAATACAGTGTAAATAGATGTACTGGCCCTAAATGGGTCAGCTCATACATTGACATCACTGTAATTATGACATCATGAATATTAATCAAATCTAACAACCTGAGTATTTGGTCAGGTTCTCAGGAGGTAATGGCAGCTACCTACAAAATCTAACAGAATTCAGTAGGTCTAGAATTAATATAGCTGCATTATGACCATCTTGGTCTTGGTCTTGGCTTCTATATTTTATTACTCATTTTGGAATCCAAGTTCATCACTGATGCATACCAAATGTTAAATTTAAATTTCTATGGCATTTGTCAATGGAGAATAACAATTGATCGCATTTAAGAATGCTGAGATCTTCAGAATCAAGGTCAGTCAACTCCTAGATAAATATGGGAATTCACATGAATCTTTTGAAAGGAGCAGTTCACATCTCATGTACAGTTCACTTGATTTTAAGTGCTTTCTTCTTTAATGTATTTAATCTCTGGCAACAGCTCAGTCAAAATAGAACCATGAAGATACAGGTTGCTGATTTGCAGGAAATATGCCATACAAAATCATTTTTCTGGGTTAAAACACTCAATACACATCCCTCTTTGGACTAATTGGAAATGTATCTACTACTGACTTCACCAAGGGCAAGTTCTGCCAGACCAACTTAGTAGCCTTCTATGATAGGTGACTACATCTGTCGACAAGGAAAGAGTTACAGATGTCATTTGCTTGCACATCTCTAAGATCTTTAACAGAGATGGTGAGAACATCCTTCTCACCAAATTGGAGAGGTGTGGATATCAATCATTTGGTGGATAATGAATTGACTGGCTGGTTGCATCTGGGGTGTAACAGTCAGTGGCTCAGTGTGCAAATAGAGATCAGTGACGGGTGGTGCCCCTTGAGGGTCTGTACTGGGACTAGCATTTGAAGATATTGAGAGTAATATATGTATTAAAAATGAACCAATTTTTACACTTCCATGATTTTTTGAAGAGAGTCTAAATCAAGCTGAAAGAATTTAGTTCAAGTTTCTAATTGTTTTGGTTATTTACTTGTTCCATTCAGATGCAAGATGGATCCATGTCATGCTACTTGCTAAATAAAGAAAAATTACTCATTTCCTTAACCAGAGGGGTTTCTAACACGGCTAAATCCTGAGACTAGCATAGTGCAATAAGCAAAACCAAAGCATAATAGCATTCTTTTTTACCTATACATCACTGAGGAATAAAATTCCATGCAGAAGTTCAATTACTCTTCATGGAAGGAAAAATTAAAACCGTGAAGACTTTCAGTGATGGCTTTGATTAAAATAAAAACCAGCTTTGATTTAAAAGGTATTTTTTTCCTTTTGTTTATTAATGGCCATAGCAATTTGTTATTGCCATTCCATCATACATTTCTTAATTGATGTGGAAGCCACACAGTGTCTTTGCTGTTGCCCATATACAGTTAAAAAGCAAAAGCAATTTGACCATATTAGGCTAATTTCACTAGACAGATTCAGTTCATGCTTCAGCTGTCAGAACAACTGCTGCTTTCATACTGTTAGTGATTTTGACATTCCTTTGAGCAACTGAAATATCACAGATTCAAGGAAGGCTAGATAATGGTGGTGCTTTATTCAGAGTGATTTTCAAGTGTGAGATTAGCTTAACAAAATGTTTGCACTGAAGAATTTTCAGTTTTTCCCAAGCATCAAAATTTTTTGACTACTGTTGCACAACATAGGAAATCGATGATTAAATAATATTATTCTGCAGATACATAGATGAATTTAAACTAATGCATATAAACTGTACATCTTTGAACTATTACCTTCATGTCATCAAGACAAAAAGTATTGCCTTCTGCCTTTGTCATAAACACAATGAATTATCTTAGCCAGATCCTATCTCCCCAGAGAAGACCAAACTACAGAACATGGTAGATAGTTGATATGCTGTTGCAGTACACAGGAGGTTTACTGCCTGTGAAACAGACATGAGTGTAGAATTTATGTTTCCTAACTTCCCTACTTCAGTTCATAAAAATGAATGGGTCTTCTGTGGAAGTGATATTACTAAGAAAACTTCTCTTGTAGGAGCCACAGTTTGCCTGCGTCAGAATTTGTAAACTGTATAATGAATGAGACAAGTCATATGATAGCTATTTTTCAAACCCTTCTCCCAGTATATTCATTTATAAATGTGCTGAAGTTGTCTTTCCTTTTTTTCCCCAGCCCTATAGTGGCCTTTAAATTATATCTCTGACCTTCAAAGTTTTTGCTCTGTCACTGCTGCTCACCCATTATTAACCTTAAATAGACTATAGCTGGTGTAGTGACACTGCTGTAATCTGCCTAAATGGCTGCTATAATTTTGGGTGAAATTTCCTCACATGGAGAATGCACATGAACATGTCTTGGAAGCAGGTGAATTTGGACTTTAAACATGCTCAATATATGCAGTTTTACACATAAGTCTAGTGACTACCTTTTCCTCAAATAATAATTAGGTTAAAAAAAAAAAAAAAGAAAATGTTATTGTTGAGTTTGGTCTACAAAATGTCAAGGAGTTAGCCTAAATGGGATTAGAAAAATTTCTTGTAGCTCATTGGTGTGTTTATGTGATAGATTTGGAGTTTACTGCTGCGGGTTTTCTCAGTAAAAAGCGAGTTTGTCTTTGGTGTAAAAACTTATAAAACTTGTTTTGAGGTTTGAGTCTTGACTGGTGCCCATGCAGAATGTCCAAAACACATCACTACTGTACCTTCAATGTACCTACTAGCCTCCAATGTCTTTGTTACCTTTAGGCAAGTGGTTTTGTTTTTTAACTCTGTATTTATATGTGTAATATGTAATAACGTGGAAAGCCTTCCAGCTGATGATACCTTACTTTTTTGACATATGCCTATCAGCAAGGGCAGCCATAACTTTGCATGTTACATGAAAAAAAGACCTTTCCTGCCTTGATTTTATCTTTCCTAGAAGAAGTTCCAGAAGGTAGTATTAGCTCCAAGACTTGCTTTCAAATAAATAACACCCACTTCACATATTCTGTGGTAGATATCAGATGACACAAATCATTGTTAAATAATAACTTTTCAAGTAAATATCTAAATTTTTGTTATTTTTTAAAGATGTAAATTTGAATAATCCATCAGAAATCTTATATCTCTTAGAACTTATCAAAGTGAGAATCAGTTTATGTTATGTTTCAGTTGTTCTTGAAACATGGGAAGGTGAAACCTTAGTGATTCATTTAATAATCATGCTACTCACACTCAGTTGCTCCCAGAGGAGATATGCCAAAGAGAATTACATGTCAGACCCAGATCATAAAGGGAAAATTGTCTCTGCAATTTTTGTCGCAATCATACAGGGCCTCGGTTTGTGCCTGTGAAAAGTATCACCTTCTAGGCATTGTAACAGCAGACTTCTGTTAGATCCTGGTCCTTCAGTTGGCCAAAAAATCTAAAATATCTTTCCACAGACACATGAACAAATGGCAGACAAGAAGGAAGGGGTGTGAGACAAGGTAAAACGAGAACTCTCTTCACAAGTATGGAGATATTCCTGATCTCATACAGAGCTTGACATCCATATTTTCAAAAATAAGAACTATTCACCACTGCAAATGATATTATTGAAGACACCTTTGTCCATATGCTGTAAGAACTAGTACACCTTGAAAAAAACAATTTTCTTGGTTTATTAAAACTCCAGAAAATTCAAAAATTTTCTAAATTTACCACCAATCCACTAGTGTAGGATGCCAATACTCCACCAGATAATTATGAATACTATGCTTCAGTTGTGTGGAGGTACTAAGAAAATCAACTATTAAAATCTGTAAGAAACTGAGTTACTACTTTGAAGATATCAAAATACCTATGAGGAAATTAATAATTTGCCATCCAAACTATAGTTTGGATAGCATGCAAAATGTAGCCCAGGATGAAAAGGAGAAAACATATAGGCAGAAAGAGAAAACATAATTAGATTTATTTATTCCAGGCATTCAATAAAACAGGATTGCTTGGGAAGTAAATTGCACTTGCACTGTTAAAACTACTAGTCCACTAAGTGTTTTCTAACTTCTGAGACCCTCATCTTCAATCTCATTATTTTTCAAAACCATAATTCAAAATCATTGCATTTTTGGAATGCAAAATTCAGGAAGTTCTATAGACTCATATATATATGTGTGTGTATATATATATATATATGTGTGTGTATATATGTATATATATATATATAACTACTTGAAATCCCAGAATAACAGAATGGTTTGGGTTAGAAGGGACCTTAAAAGATCATCTAATTCTTTCCCCTTTGCCATGGGCAGGGACAATTTCCACTAGACCAGGTTGCTCAGTTCCAGGGACAGGGCATCCACAACTTCTTTGGGAAACATGTTCCAATGCCTCAGCACCCTCAATGTGAAAAAGTTTGTTCCTAATATCCAGTCTAAACCTAACCTCTTTCAGTTAAAACCATTCTTCCTTGTCCCATCACTACACATTCTTGCAAAAAGTCCTTCCGCAGCCTCTTGCAGGCCCCCTTTAGGTACTAGAAGGTGCTAAAAAGCCTCCATGGAGCCCTCTCTTCTCCAGGCTGAATGACTCCAGCTTCCTCAGCCTGTCATCATAGGAGAGGTGCCACCTGATCATTCTCATGGCCTTCGTTTGGCTTCTAACAGGCCAATGTCCTTTCTGTTCCAGGGATCCCAGAGATGGACCCAGCACTCCGGGTGGGGTCTCACCAGAGCAGAGCAGAGGAAAAGAATCACCTCCCGGGACCTGCTGGCCATGCTGCTTTTGACAGGAAAACCCAAATCATACTCATCTACCATCTTCTTAGTGTAAATCAATTTTTTGTTTTGAAAATATATAGTAGTGTAGTTCATACTTTTACAATAGTGTGGGTTGTTCTTTTAATGAAATATATGTGATTCGAAAATTAGGTAATTAAAATTTTTTGAGAGAATTTGTTGAAAATTGTGGATTTGTTAAGAGCTATGAAAAAATGCTTCATTCACTTACTGTTAGTAGGATTCAGTAAGCTTTCTCCAGGAAAGTCAGCCCCAAATTAAGGATTTTAAAAAGCCTGTATAGCCTCTCAATTAAACCAATATGTGTTAGCAGTAAATCTTAAAAATTTAAGAGCCACTTTCATTGAGCACTCTAACGTGTGGACAGTGCTGGTTCTCATGCAAAAACCAAATGAATCACAGAAAAAACCCCACCTAACCCAATTCCCCAACCTTTCCAAAAAATCTGAGTTATATTAACAGGGTTTTATATAGCTTAAATGATAAATTTCTTCGTTGTTGGGGACTTTATTTGATTTACACTGATAATCTAGGACATTTATTGGATTTAGTTCTACATATGTAGGGGGAAATTGTTTAAGTTATAACTTGATCAAAGCAAACACTCTCTTAAGATAAAAATTCTGTCATATACATATGTTATTAAAAATTACTGCAGAGCATGGTTTTGAAAAAAGATCATATCAATTTTATTTTGCTTGAGCATACTATTGCCTTAGAAACTAAATTATACTGTTTGCAAGAGAGTCACAAGCTCATAAATGAGAGAAGCTAGAAATTGAGAATTCAATGAAAATTCAAAGCATTTTGTTAAGTACAGGAATAATTCCAGTGCCTTAAGGAAAATACTATTTTCCCTAAGTATATGCTAATATTCAAAGCTATGTCTGCACCTGTGTTTCTGTGAGCTTATAAGGTCTGGCTGTTCACTCTCTCATACTATCAGTCACCATAGTAACTTTTACTGATTTCTAAAACCCTTAAGCAAACAAAAAAGAAGTTAAATATGTTCCAATTTCTTGTTCTCAAATTCAAGTTTCTTGGTACAAGGGAAGAATTCTGAAACACTAGTTCTGTTCAAATGTTTTTACACACCAAATAAGCCTCCTATCAGGTTTGTAGTCATGAAAAATTCCTTTTCCACAGGTAACAGAGTGATCACTTTGTGTACTTTTTCCCATCCCTTTGTAGGACAGGTCATATTTGACATGATCCAGATGTTCAATCATGCAGATTTCCTGACACAGATTGGCCTTAAATATTATTTCCTTATCCCCACAGTCTGATTTCCTGTCACATATCATATTTTTCAGTGTCAATTTCTCTATTATATTTTATGTCTATTTTTTGTTAAATGATCTTAGCAAATGGCCTGGCAGCTTGCAGTTTATGGTGGATGAGGTGGAAAGGGCCATGGCTGGTGAGGCCCTGCTGCTGTCCAAGGATACCAATTTGCCAGGGGGGCACCATCTGCACTATGCTCTGACAGTGGACTTTGGGAACCAAGCTGTTCTTTACAGCTGTAAATCCATCTGTTGAATAAATACTTATATAGCACAGCAAACAAATATTTATAGGTCTATAGATTGTTTAAAGACAGATAAATCACACCAGTTTCAAACTTCAAAACATATCAACTGGATCTGATATTCATTAAGAAAAGATTTTTCCAGGTGCCTAGTTCTAAATCACTTTCAATCATGATTTGCACGTGCACAAAAAAAATTAGTACTTAATGCTTATGTCCTGAACTAGCTGTAACGTAGTTCCACAGAGCTGGTTCCATACAGTGAGCACTGATGGAATTCTATATTCTCTTCTATCTATTCTATTCTTCTATTCTATAATCTCTTCTATTCTATAGAAGAGCCTGATTTTTATTAGATTTGAATTCCTGTGTGTGTCAAACAAACTCCATACAGTATAAATATCTACTATGCAGTTTAAAAGATAAAGTATAGCAATTCCTTCGATATTTTTAATTTAGCACTGTATTTTTTCTAAATAGTAGTTCTTCATTTTACCATTTGACTTCTTTTGTTGCCCATATTTAAAAAAAAATACGTAGAAATTCTATTTAACCAAAAAATAAATTATTTTCCTATTTTCTCAGTCAAAACCCCTTGAAATTTCCATTATGAGGAATCACATGATAAAATTTTCTTCTCTTGAAATAATTTGAGAAATCAGTTTAAAACCAGAAGGGTTCTGTTTGTATTAATAGGAAAAATGTGGTGTTGTTCATAGGAACCTCCTAAATTAGTGATTTATTTTAAAGAGTATGTCTTTTATATCTCAAAGCTACGCTATGAAGTTAAGCCTTACAAATATTTCTATTTATCCTTCTCCAAAGGTGTCATATAATCTCATTTCTTTGCTATCTCCTCTTCCAAAGCTGCAAAAGTATTGGGATTAACAAGGAAAAAGTCATCACCTAAGCCTGACTAAATCCAGAGTTTCCTGAAAGCAAAAATAGTATTTCCAAATATAACAAAATATTTTTCTCCAAGAAACACTTCATCCATATATGTAAGAAGCCTCAGGGTGAAAAGAAAGATGAAGGATTATTGCCAACTTGGAACAAGGCACAAAAGCTGATTCATGAAAAATGGTTCTCTGGGAGTTCTTGAAGTCTACTGCAGAAACTCCTGCACCAGACTTCCCTTCATTGTCATCCTCGTCCTCCAAAGACATTTCATAAAGATGGGGAGCCTTTTCTAATATTCTCCAAAGACAGTCATAAAGAAAACAGCCTCTGAGAAAGACAGATTGTGCTTCTGAAAGCAATAACTTCAATTTGCGTAATAGAAAAAACACTACTAGACATGTAGAAATTTGACAAATGTTAAAAATGCATTCATGGAAGCCTGCATTTGGGTGGAAGACTAAATGAGTGGAGAAACTACTTAAATCTCTCAAATGCAGTCTTTTCTGAAAGCATTGCATGTCTGCCTTATTTCACGGTCAGTACCAGTAACACAATTTTCACTGCTCAAAATCTGTGTATATTCTTTCCTTTTCTCAGCAATCCAGGAAACAGAATGGATATGATGATGACACATTTTCTTAGCATAATATCTTTACAGACATAGAATTAGCAATTAATTTTGACTGGAATTAAAAACACCTGGTGATTAAAAATAATCTCTTTTTTTTCAAATGAAAGAAGAGATGACAAATGATATCTAATGTACAATTAGTGGTGAAATATTGTCATTTTACAATGCAAGAAAAATGTTTTATTTCCATCTGAATTTGCATGTTGAGCACACAAAAAATTAATTCTTCCAAATATTATCAAAATATGATCACATTTTCCAGTCAACTTTTTTAAAAAAACTATCAATTTTTTTTTCTCCTTCTAAATGTACCTAGCTTGATATATTTTATTCCCAAATGTTAGAATGCAAATACACTATAACTGCCAAAGTGATGGACTTTCTGGTTCTTCACATTTGCTTCTGGCTACAAGCAATGGACATAAAGGAAAGAGGGAGAATAATCAGGTTTCACTAGCAGCACTCTTGCTCTTCATCTGAAAATAGCAACGTCAGTACATGGGAAAAAATAATGACCAGCTGAAATTAGGCTGTTCTTAGAACCAGGTAAATATTGTAATAAACGACAAATGCAACAGCTTGCTTGGTTGATTCCCTAGCTAGTTATAAAAGCAGAGAAAAAGTTGCAAGATGTACCTTAAGTACACCAAAGAACTTGCACCTTGAGCTAGTAAAAATCTACCCCAGACGATGCAGGAGCTGCAATGGTTGAGGAGATATGGCTGAATGCATGAGGGGTTATGAAAAGTCTGAGGGTTTGTGCCTGTGGAAATCCTTGCGGGTGTATGATTTATCTTTAGACTACAACAGACTAAGATATGTGGGCAAAAGATACTCTGAAGGTGAACAGCTGAGTGAGAAGATGTAGGTCCTGTTCCCACAGTATATAGTCACATGATTACCAAGGGATATCGAAGATGTTTCCTATGAAGGAGTTTTCTATGCCTGTCATCTCATGAGGGGATTAAACACAGCAGCAAAGGACTGATCTCTGTAGTCCCTTAAATTGTTGTTTCTCTGGATAGATTACTGCTTTCTAGACTCAAGCCTTCTTCAAGAAAGAAGATCCTGACTGAGCGGAGGATGTGCAAGGAGTAGACACAAACCTCTATGAAAGTCTGAAAAAATATTGGCAGACAAAAAAGCACATTAAATAGCCTCAAAAATATTTAGAAAAATTGAGTTTTATTTAAAGTGGCTATTTCTTTATTCAAATGCCTAAAGTTCTGTTGCTCATATATTGCACTTTTTATTTGTTTTCCAACTCTCACTTTCCCTACAATCATCAACTTCATGGAATAAGTTCAAACTATGAACAGGAAGCATATTGGAGGAAAAGAACAAAAATTAATGACTTACAACAAGAAACATCAAAGCTCCCGAACTTTGCTAAACATCTGGCTTTCAATGCCTGTACAAAAAAGAAGATTACATTCCTTACTACATGCCTGATTTGAACAGATAGCTTTTTTGTTTATTGAATTCAAGGAAAATTCTGTACAAGAAGAAGCCCAAATATGGAATACTTAAGTAAGAATGACAGTCTGGTGATCCTGCATTTTAGAATTCAATAAGAGGTCAGAACTATACTTAAAAACTTAAGAATCACAAAATATATGATTAATAGTCTGAAGAAAGTAAATGAATAGTGGTTAGAAAAGTGGTATAAAAATTTGAAGTCACAAATATTCTTTTAAAAATAACCACCACAACATCATCATGGTTTTGGTTTGTTTTTTTTTTTCAGAGAATTGGAGTGGCAGTAGTACTATGATTATGTGAGGCAAGTGTATAAACCCTGTTCATAAAGACCTTGGAAATTTCTGTTAATTTAAATGCCTTAAACAGAGAAAGTATCTCTCATTGAAATACCAAGGCAGTTATATCTATGAAACTCTCAATAACTGCAATAGGCTTTAGAGCAGGCCCTGGCAAACACATCTATTGTGAAGTTGTGAATGAATTATGGAAAATTCTGAGGCTCCTTTAGAGAAAAGAAAGGGCTTTCTTCTCACAGAAAGTCCTTCATTTCTAAAATGCCTGCTGTGACTGAGAACTTTAATCAGAAAACTCCAAAGTGGTCTACACATATGTCTTTTACATACAGTATAATTTTCAGATTAGAATATTTTAAACTAGAATGAGAACAAATTCCATTTCTAACCGTGGGACCTACATTAGTATCAAGTTAAACAGTCAATATGTTTATGTAAGGCAATGCTCAAGAGCTTATTTTTTTCTCTGCAGTCTACTTCATCTATTTAGATAGACAAGGAAGGATTGTAGAGGGTGACAAAGAAGTGTTCCATTTTCTCACTCTTCTGAGGCTTTTCCAGGGGAGAAATTTAGGTTATGTAGAAGAGACACTCACTGTACTGAGTGTCAACAGCCTTTTGTTGTACCCATTACAGTGGTTAGTACACAATGTCAGCATTTACTGCTGGGTAATTGCAGCTCCCATGGAAGAAGAGGTAACCCCGTAATCAGGGACTATGATTTTGTGATACTTTGGGGTTATGTAGGTGTTTGAGAGGGCATATGGTGGCTTGAGCATGTGTGACCATGATGACCATGTGATATGGGGAAAAGGACCAATTATGCATGTTTCCTGTTTATTTTATCAATGGTTTTGGTTTTTTCACATTTTTTTTTAGTTTTATCTCAAAATATTTGGCAGTTTATTTGCTTGTTTGTATATGTGTTTTCTGTGCCAATTAAAACAAAATCTGATTTAGAGTCACCAAATTCAACCTTTGATGGTTTAGTGTTTAGAAAGAAGGATGCATTTTTTCACCAAGAAATATACACATCTAGTGGAAAAGCAAAAATTTCATGCTGTTTTTAAAGGGATACATATTCTTTGAAAACAGCTATCACAGAAACATATCTTTGAGGTCGATCTCACGTTATTTGTCATGAAGGCTCCCTGAGAAATTTACTTCTGACTTCTGATACTTCTTACAATTAATGCTTTCAGGTGATTTGGTAACTCAGTATTTGTTGCAAAGCAGATATTATTGCCTCTGGAGTGTGGTGGCTAACTTATTTAATCTGGAAAATAAATAAAGGTAACCTTCATCTCCCAGCATAGCCTATTATAGATTTCAACTTGGAAACAAAAATAGTTGACATGCTTTACAGATCTAGACTGGAAGAAGAGAATAAATATACCACACCTGTATAACTAAAACACTAAGCAAAAGGAAAGATTTTCTCTCCTTCATTCCACCATATGTGCTATTGGAGAACAGATGCTTTTCTAAGTATAGCAGTCATTAAACTGAATTCTGGTTTACTGGGCTGACCTTTCTTTGAATTTATTTTTGAAGATGATTTTCTTGTTTTGGCATAATTTTTAATTCCCTCTAGAGGAATCAGTCAATGATGACATTTCTGTTTGTAGCAAAGCCTAAGCTTATCCTTGAGCTCTACAGTTATTCAGGTGATATTAAAATAAACCTCATTTTGTTCTTCAGTTGGTGTATATATATCTTTTACAACTCAATATATATAAAGACTAATAATCTCCTTAGAGTAGGGACTAACAATCTTCCCATATTACTGAATAATGCAGAAATCAGCCATTTGGAAATAGCAGAAAATTGTTTTTCAGGCATATTTTAAAATAATTGTCACATCCTCATAGATTATAGCTACAATTAAAGATTAAATGTAACTTTTTAATGGCACATTCTATTATGAAAAATGTCAATATTTTTACTCAGAGGAAAAAATTCACATTTATAGGAAAAGCATATCTTTTACCACAGTCTTTTGGATGCTAAACCTGCTTCTTGGTGCATATTAAAACAAATTCTACCTTTACATTTGGGGAAGTAGTTGGTTCTCATTCTTCTGTTGAGTGTGAAGGGCATAAATAATACCATCTATTCCAGTGCAGATATTGCTAATAATATGTGGTACAAGAAAGTTATGGAGCAGGAGAGGAGTACTTATACTTTCTTTTAAGACCTTTTACTGACTTTCAGAACAAATGTGGTAAGGAATAGTACAGTCCAATACGTTATGCAAGATAGCAGACATTGATCTGCTAGGTATATGCGTGCCACTTTCTCATTTCTGCTGTGAGTTGTGTGCATTCTTTTCTATAAATCTCTCAAAGGTGATTACTTTTTACTTGGAAATGGTAACAGTCTTCAATCATTTTGTAGAAATTAAAGTTTCTGGTAGAATGCGTTCTACTCCAGTTATAATTACAAGCATGAAATATAAGTTGTCCAGTTGTTCAGAGACAAAAAACCCCAACACCAAAAGAAAAATATCACTTACTATGTTTACTGTCAATAACACAGCAGGAAATCAGAAATAAAGAAACAAGAGAAAGCCAAAATACAAAAGCAGAAAAAATGTTGCCATAAACCAAAATTTTAAGGACTGTTATATGGTCAGGAATAATATTTATATTGTTGATCTAGGCGAAAACACATAACTTTTAGTCTTGTTGCAGCTGAATTTGCAGTTCTTGATAATCTCCCCTGCTCAATTGTTCTTGAAGATTTTAGACACTAAACTGTTCTTAATGAAAAGGTGTACATCAAGTTCAGTGAGATCGAGCCAGAGGGAAAAAAAACATGTGAACCATGAGATTAGCTGGTAAAGCAGAATAGTTATGGAAGAGAAATGTCCAAAGAAGGAACAATGACTGGCATCAGATGTGGTCTCCTCCCATGAAGGTCTTCTGATGAATTACTTTTGCCCAGGTAGTCTGTATAAAACACGTGATGCCTGAGTTTCTGGTCCCTGGGTCAAAAGAGTAGGGTTGCTCTCATAGAAACATCTTTGCATTAATTCTTTTGCAGTTGTAAATTTTCAGACATGGTATCACAAGTAACAAGAAATATGTCCTGTATAATTCCTTGGTAGGTTATTCCTCCAATTATTGAGTAATTAATTTCAAACAGAGAATGATCATATTTTGAGAGTTGTAAGGGCACAAAAGAGTGACACTATTTATCTGGATCACCACCTCCCATCCTGTAGGATTTTTAGCAGATTTTGGTGTTCTTGATACAGGAAGATATAACTACAAACTCATCTTTTGAGAGGGAAGATATTGGTTTGGTAACTGACCACAAGTTAAACTCCTTTGAAAACATGTAGAAGATTTCTGGGTGTATTCTATGATTTCTGCTGCTCAGCCAGCCTCTTCTTACTAGCAATAGCTGGAAAACAAAAAGATGATGCATAATTCTTTTTGCCAATATAGCTTCAGATACTTTAAGTAATCTATTAGTCAAATGAGGCCTATCCTGCTCTTTCATTTTGAAGAAAGGAGGGCTGTAGTGTGGAAGGATGGTGTTTTGGAAAGGGTTTTTCCCTTTCCCTAAGTTCGTGTTTGCCTGAATACTGATATACACCATTAAGATATAGCTCACTTTAATCCTATAATGATGGCCCCGACACGTTTCCCCCCTTGCTGGTGTAACGAGGATAAGCCTTGCAGTGAATCACAGGAATTATTAGAAGTGATCTCATCCTTAACTCCAGGGTGAATGTGGCTTGCTGCAGCTCTTGTGACTACTCCAGAACAGATGTTTAAAGCATTGATCTAAGAGGGTATTAGGAGTACCTATTCACAATATCTCATAGCTCAGCTGGTTAGAGCAGGGCACTAATAAGGTTGTGGGCTTAACCCCTCTACAGGCCAATCACTTAAGAGATGGACTCTGATCCTTGTGGGTGACTTCTAACTCAGAATGAGATTCTGTGATTCTGTAATCTTCTACTTTCATAGTACTTCCTGTGTATTATGTTTACTTTTCTGTTAAATCTAATGAAGTAATGAATCTGAAGCACATGGAGTAGCAAACACATAAACATCAGATACTGTTCTGATTTGTATTGAGCAAACCTCTGACATGCCATAAACTCCAAACATTTAGGATTACTTCCACTGTTTTGATTCATATGCAGTCTTATTTATTAAAGCTGAAAGGGAAAAAGAGAGGACAGTAAAAATATATTGTTCTCTCCCAAGCTTGAATTTCAGGTTCAAATTAAGATTTATTTCTTATGTATCAACAATATAATGCCAATGCAAAGTACATGTCTCAGTCCTTGATCTAAAGAATAAGATTTGTCACAAAACATTTCTAAAGAAATATGGACTTTCCACCAGTAGGAAATCAGTAAGAAAATATTCAAGTACTTCAGAAATAGTTTAAAATGCTCTCCTTTATTTTGTCCCCAAAAAATATGCTACACAAATGTAACAAGGGGTTGTGGTAACCTACTTTTTCACCTGGAAATTATGAAATTTATCATTTCCTTCTGACATTCCCTCCCATTCACAACTTACAAATACATTCACTTTCATTTACAGTGAAATGTAGTTAATCTGAACAAATTTCTTCAGCATTAAAGTTTGTTACTTCTGTTTTGGATAAGACCATGTACTAAGATGAGACCTTGATGATTTTTTCCATCTCTGTTATTTTTTTTCATCGTCTGCACCAGAAAAAAAAAACCCCATATATCAAAATCATTCTTCATTTAAAACATTATCACTCATCTATTTACAGATTAAGCATCTACTGAATAGTTTATTAATCAAGAATAGGCTATGTTGGGTTTATTTAATAAGGAATGCAATCCTTCTTGACATTTAACCAAATAGAATTTTGATTTTGCAAAGTAGTTTTTTCTCTAGTTGTGCCAAAATAACAGCAAGAATTTTACAAGATAATTCTTACTATATTATTTTAGCAATTCTAATGGAATTTTGATCAAATATAGTCTACATCTTAAATTCACTCTTTAAACCTAAAAGGTCCCAAGTAGTTTTGAAAAAAAGCTGTTACCAAAAGTGAAATATTAAGTCTATTATTCCACCATGTAAACTATGTGAATAAAAGCAATTCTTAAGTAAAAATAATTAATTTCTTACTCTTATTGCTTAATGTTTCTGGATCTGTTCTTTTTTTAGCTGCTCAATAAAACTGCTCTATAGGAAATCATTGTTTGTAGGAGACAAAGATTTCTGTTTTTCTAACATTAAACAGGGAAAAAGAGATTACAAGATCAAGCCCAGAAGAATGTTTACAAATACAATAGTTCAAACTGAATCACAGAAAGAAGATATTTTTTTCTGGGCTTATATGCTTGTATAGAAACACAGATATGAACTTTCAACATGTTTTCAAGGTTATTGTACTATTTCTCTCCACTTAGACACAAAGAAACTTAATGTGCCATTTTTTTTTTTTTTTTGTATAGATAAAAAATTCCCCAGATGATGCAGTGAAAGTGAAAAGCAGTATCCACATACTATCTTGGAAGAATCATGCCTTCTTTAGACTAACACAGATTTGAAGGAAGTGAACAAAATTTTATTCCCTCTGAGATATTCTTAGGTCTTAATGATTTTTTTTCTATTTCTTCACAAAACATTGCATTTAGGATATATCATATAAATTTGAGAAGTTTTCTTGGATTATTTGTCATGAAGTCACACATCTGTTCCATAGACAGGGTCCACTTGTTCCATTTATTCTGAACAAAAGCGCATTTCTTAAACGATAACCAAACTTCAGCTCATGACTCTTGATCTGAGACTATCTAGTAACTTCACCCTGGCTTAAAAGAAAATATTTTGTTTATTTCAATGTAACAAAACAAATTTCATGACAGATGTTCTACTTAATAATGAAAAATATAGCTCTAATCCTTGTAAAAACATTCTAAAATGTAGTTATTTTTTGTTTTAAAAACACTGCTAACTGGAGATGCCCACAAAAATGTCAGTAATTTCATTATCTAGAATTGCATAGAAAACATACTGGTATCTGCTAACATAACAGTTCAATACTATATCTAGCAGGATATTTACAATGTATGATGTTGTAAGGTCATACATCATTGAAGAGACCTTCAAAGACCATCTAGTCCACCCCCCCTGCCATGGCCAGGGTCATCTTGCACCACATCAAGTTGCTTAAAACCCATCTAACCTCACATTGAATTCTTCCAATTATGGGGCATCCACAGCTTCTCTTGGAAACCTATATAAACCAATATAAAAATTGCCATATCAAAACCCAAAACATGGTAAGCCATATCCCAAGGTGTGTTGTATTAACCTTTAGAAAGAGAAACACTGTGCAGTCATTTAACCTCATCCTTTTGTATGAGCTGTGAACGAAAACCTTTTTTAGCACTTTTGCCAGTTTATCCACCAACACATTTTTCTACTCATGAAAGTGTCCTCAACAAAAGCACAGTGGGAAATAAAGGAATAGGATTAGCATGAGTGTTGTATCTACCTTCAATACATATTTGAGGTTTTTTGAGTGATAATTTAAATATGAACTATGTGGAGACAGGGTTAATAGCCGCATCAAATGTGACTACATTTGGTGACTTAGATCATATCTAGAAGGTAACAATCTTAACCTAAACTAAATCTCTGATGACAGAACACGGGACAGCTTTAACTTCACTTACTCAGGAAAGTTTGTGCAGAAATAGAGTGTCCTAAAAAGCAAGGTGGTGTGAAGACTCGGCAATTTCCCCTAACAGTTACTGTGGGTTGAGTTTTCAGGTCAGAAATTAGTACCATCCAATCTGGTAACTGAAAGATGTAATTTATATCTAAGCCAAATTCAAATATCTCTAACCTATTGCCTCATGTGAAACTACTGGGTTTGCCTCCAGTCTCCATGATAATTATATCCCATGCAGTGTTTCTCCTATCTTAGAACCCCCTCACAAAATACCCTTCCTGCCTGTTCCCTCCGGGTCATTCATAAGCACAGTACCTGCCTGATCAAGCACAGGAAAGTGAATCAAAATCTGAACTTTGAATCTCTGCACCTTATTTATGGCAAGCTCTTGGCATTTTAGCTAGTCTTAGACTGCCAGCTGCATAGGATAGCAACATGAAAAGATACTTGGACTTAGCTAAGCATTTATTTCTGCACTGATACATTGCATAGTTATTCCAATTCATACACTTAAATTAAAATCTATATTAGCAAAGTTCTAGCTTAAAAAATAGTTACCTTCTCCTAGCAATAGCCCTTCTTGATGTATCTTAATGATCACTTTTAACATTCAGAATTACCACTATGCCTTTACTGTTATTCACATTTAGTATCTTTGCTGCATTATCTTCTATAATTCAATAACTTTTTTCTTGAATACCAATATCAGCTGTTTTCAGGGTTAAAAATGCATCATATTTTGTCATATTTCATACATTCTGAATACTAAGGCATACATTATTCCATTCCATTCATTTTTTATAAGTTCAGGATTTGGATCACTGCTACTGGTGTTCAGTAATTGTAATGCTTATTTTCTTACAAATCTTCATTTAGAATTTGAGTCTGCTCAACTTTAATCTTCTATGTCTGTTATATTAGGTATATCACATCTAGACTGTTATATCAATACCATTACAAGACTTCTTAACATATGTATTCTATATTCACTTTTATTAATACAAGAAATAATAAATTCCTGAACTAAAAACTGAAATTGTTGGTCACTTTTTTGGAAACAAACAGAAATTTCTTTCCTTTTGAAATTTTACTTATTTTTTTAATAAAATCTTTTATAGATATTATCAATTGGTTCCAGTAGAATAAAAGAGAATTTTTCATGTTGCACACACTTTTTTTCAAAAGTTAATTCCTTAATGTCATGTAGGAAGGGGGAAAATTATAGGTCACAAATTGTCATGGGATAGGAAGCTGCCCTTCAACTATTATCAAACACTTTTCCCACACTTCTAAGACCAAGTGACTTAATTTTCTTTTGGTAATTGTTTTCCTTCACTGTAAGTGAAATATAAACAATAAGCTTATCTCAAAAATATGCAGTTAATTAACTGATTTGCTAAATTATGGTTTTCTAATGCTACCTTTTTTGTCTTATCTTCTTATCCTTTGTCTTATCCACTGTTTATGAGGATGTCGGTCAGCTCTAAGTATCCTATCCTTGCTTATTCATTTTATGGTACCATTCCTCAATTCCATCATTGTTATTGAACTCTAGTACCTCAACATCTAGCTGACACTATGTCTTCACCCATCCTCCTATTACAGTTCTTTCATATTTTTTTCCCACCCTGTATATATTTTTCTGAGCCATCTGTTTTCTCCTTTTCTAGGCTTCTTCTGGTGTACTATTCCTACAGAATGAAGATGGCCGATTTTGTCTGCTGTCACCATTTTTAAGAGTAAAATACACTTAAAAATACCTGCCTTAGTGTGGAGTATGTTGATCTGTTGAGATTTGAAAAGGATCTGGCAGAGTGACTGTTTAGGAGGAACTGAAAGGACACAGCAGACGTCCTGAGCCGTGTGCCCTCTCTCACATGGGAGAAGGGATTTTATTGACTCTCCGTTCTCTCCTCCTAAGTAACGCAACATCTGCCAGAATGCTTTGTGCTTCTTTTTGTCTGAAGCTTCAACAAACTCCATGCCTGTCGTATTAGCACAGAAGTAATGTTTATCCTCAAGGACAAGGAATTATTCTCTTTAGGAGTTATAAAAGCTGCATGGATTGCTTCTTATCCTACCATCTCACTTGGTATCAGGTAAAACACTAAATTTAGGGCTTCATCTACTGGATAGCAAATTTCATTTTAGATTACAGCTCCACAACTTTATTTTTTGGGGGGAACAATATAAAAGAACAGGATCATCTATCACCTAAATTTAAAGTGACATAGGATGCCATGAGGGACACATGCTTCAGCAATTCTTGAAGGATGTGGTTTGTGTGGTGCTAAATGAAAACCACTCCGACATGTAGATTGCAGGTGTTGTCAATAATTTCATTAAATTACTGTAATATTTCAAACACACTTTCCAGGAGATTTTTTTTCTATATCCAGGGCAGTATAATCTAACTCTGTAACACATTGTCTATATTCAACCTGACACATGCTATTTAGCTGTTATAAACTATTCTCCAAACATAAACAGGAAAAAACCCTAACAATAAGCCCTAAACTGTGCTTTATTTTTTACCTATGAATTGCCTCAAATTTGGAAGAAAAAATTTTAAAGATCACAACAGTTTCTTCAGCTTTCCATATAACTATCTATGCTTAATATTAGCATTCATGCTCAAATATTAATAGAAAAGGCTAAATTTTGATGATTCTACAGCAAGTAGTCGTTACTACTCTGACAGTTTGTGGTTTCTCAGTCAAAATCTGCCCAAATACAATGCTGTTGAATGTTAAAAATATTAATCTAAATCATTATTACTAAAGATTTATGAAAGTGTACTCTTTAGTTTTTCATATATTTCACCACTGAACTGAAAACCAGTGTAACTTGAACTGATATTGTAATCCATTGTCTTTCAAATTCAAAGTAATTTTATTTTTAATAAATAAATCAATTTTTCAGCTGATGACAAAAGACATTAAGCAAAGAAAAGTCCCATCCAAACTTGCTGGAAATTAGTTTTGTGGGGTTTTTTTAGACTCTCATCTTACTCACTCTGGGAATGAAAATTAAGAGACAAAGTTATATTAAACTATTTTCTTTGATAATGAGTAACTATATTTCAAGTTGCAAACATAATGAAAAAACACTGCAGTTTTTAAATTCTGTTTAATTACATAAATTCAAATGGAAAAGAACCAATTCTTCATTTTTATACGTATAATTTTTTTAGACAATCCCTTTCAAATTACCTTTCTCTCCTTTATTTATAGAAGCAAAATTATCTAGTGAATAGTTTACTTGAAAAGAAAGAAAGTAACAGGTTCTCATCTAAAACTAAAGTTCTGGAAACTGTGATGAAGGAATTTCAAGTTTTAAATGTAAGTTAACCAACAATTCACAAAAAAAAAAAAAATCCAAAACTGCCTATTCCTTGAAAAAGAAAGTAACAATACCTATTCATGAGAATAATCTGCCAAGGAGCTTATAAAATCTGACAACTTTAGGTAGGAACGAGAAGATAATTTTCAGAACCTGACAGTTATTACTGGACTTGTTAGCAATGTAATGTACCTGTAGGTTAAGGAGCAGGCAGACATTCCTCAGTAACTAGGCTATAAAATAGTAGAAAAATGATGCTTTATTTTAAAAAAATGTAAATAAGAGTTTTCCTTCACTGACTTTGGGAATACTTTCATTATTCAGATGTTATTAGCTACACTGCCTTCATACACTACAGTACCTCTAACTATTAGAGAGGTTAATGTGATGCTTTTACTGATTTTGCTGCTGGCAGATGAGCATTTTTTTTAGACACTATGATCATACCCACAAATGAGAGAGATGATGAAAGCTGGTTAGAATAAGATTTTATACAGATTTTATACTTTTCTTTTTACAAGCAGACATTCCAAAGCTGTGTATGCACAAACGTTTTCAAATTTCATACAAAGGTATGCACCTGTGTATGCACAAATTTTTCAAATTTCCTGGTTTTGTAGATGTCTACTTCTTCTGGGAGTTGTTTGGGGGTTTTTAATTTTTTTTTTTTCAGTGAAGGATAATCCTTTGTCTATAAATATTAGAATTTGCATTTAAAAAATTCCCTCATCAATTTCAAAGTTTCAAATAGCTCTCATGTTAGCATCCCCAAACTTAAGCACACTTTAGCCTATACATAAGTCATGGTGAGTTTAATGTATCTTTTTGTCATGTACTTTTGTTAGTCACGTACCCTGTTTCAATAAGCAGATTTTGTGATGCTAACATATTTCTGCCTGCATCTATCTAGATCTGAAAAAAAAAATCTGCAGATTGGTTTCTGCATTTTTACAAAAAAAAAAAAAATGTCCTTTTGTTTATATAAAGTGTCATTGTTGCCCTACTGGGCAAGAGAAGAGGGAAAACCAGCATACTCACAATAGAACCTGTGGGAACTGCGCTCTTTCTGAAATAGGAAGTGGGTTGAGAGAAATATAATACTATAATACTTGGGAAAATAACAGAAGAGGCAAGAAAATGAAAGAAAGGTTTGTAAGAAGAGGCACCTAGAAGCAAAAATAAGCTGTTTCTTCTTTTTTCTTTGAGGTATTCTCAGTCACCTTGACTCCACTTTCTCTTATTTCCTTTCTTCCCTCTCTTCCTGCCTCCCTCCACTTCCTCTCCAAAGCAAAAGGCAATTGGGCTTTATCAGGAGACAGACTTTAGCAAAGTCATTCTTATGACTCAGTAGACTTTGGTGTACTGCTGGTGGTGACTGAGTCACAGAAGGTGTGTTCAACTCCATACTCAAAAACTATCAGAAACCAGAACTGATTTTCTTAGGACAGAACTGTAGGCTGTTTAGGTTTGGTAGAGGTTAGGAGAGCAACAAGAGTAAGTCTAATTCCAGCTAAGTCATTGAAAAGAGAAAACACAATAACAAAGTAGAAAAATAATGCAAAAAATACAAGGTCAGAAGCTTTGGTTTCCCTGCAGTGACTGTTAATGTTTTTACTTCAGCAATCTCTTTTCCTGTTGAGAAAATTACTATGTATTCCAGAAATGTGCACACATTATCTAATACTGCAGTATAAAAGATTTAGTTGATAACTAGTGCACCATTTTTCTCCCAGTCTCCCCTTTAACTTCACACCAGGTTTTGTAGGTTCTATTAACAGCATGAAAAAGAAATAATTACTATAGTACTAAGCATCCTCTTTTCCCTTGAAGCTCCACAGCAACTGAAGGTATAAAGACCCCTTACAGAACAAAATCCAAAGTGATTCTAGTCAATCAGCAGTTTCCCAGTTGCTCTCATTTTGTTTCTGTGGATTGTAAAGATATCAGCATGGAAGAGAAAAATAATTTAGCAAATAACTATGTTACAAGCAATTATACTAATATTACTTACTGAGCTTTAGATTAAGAATTTTCTTTAGTCAGTCTACATTTTGCACTTTATCAGTTCAAAGTTTCTTGCTTTGAAGTTCATATATGAAGATTTCCCAGTCCTAAAATATTAATTGCTCTGTATATAAAGTCATTTTGACACTGAAATACCTTGTTGGCCTTACTTCAAAACCCTTTTCCTGAGAACACACAAAACTGCCATGGTCTTTTTGCCCTGAAATGGATTCTTCCACTCAGTGTGCAAGAGAACAATCCACAGAGAGTCAAGGTATTTGATTTGTTTAGAGTTCTGTGCAGAAAACATTTCTAGTTGAAAAATCCACAAAACTAGCATGGCAATTATCTGAACCTTACTATTTATGTTTTAGCAAAGGCATTAATGTTCATAGGCTATAACTTACACAGTTCTACCATTAATTACTAGTCTATCTTCTATTGGTAAATTATTCTCTCACTTCTTACGCTAATTAGTCCACATGGTCAGTTTCTTCTTCTTTTGAGTTGGTGGGTTTCTTGGGCCAGTGGTTTTGTTCATCCACTGATGGAATCAACCTTTACCTACATTGTTTGTTCCTTGTATTCTGGCTTTACCTCAGTTATTTTGCCAAGTGCCCTTGATTATTTGGTTCAGCATTCCATTACGTCTATGTTCATTTGATATATTATCTCCAGTTTCCTTTTTTTCCTATTCTTTCTTTATAGACACAGCTACTGAGGCTTATTAAAGCTGCAATTACTGAGACATGTTAAACATAATTTACCTATTTGGAAACTGCACATCAGTCTTCTACAACTCACACAGTACATTTAAATTTTTGTATCAAAGTGTTCACAAAATTAAGAAAAATAAGCACTTTTGTTATTTACAGAAAAGAGAAAAATGAGAAGAAGAAAGAAGTCAATGTTATTTTTCAATTTTTATAGTTCTGTAATTGCCACAACCTTTCTTCTCAAAAGTACTGAGATTCATGCTCAGCAAAACCTAGACATTCAATTAAGCTTTAATTGACTCAATTTTGCTCTGAATATGATGGATGAAGTCTTGAGAAATCATATATGTTATATAGAAACCTTTCGGTCACAGAATTGCACAATTTTATTTTTAAATTTCTGACATTTGCATCTTCTGGAAATCAGTGTACAAGTAATGCTTGCTTTTTTTCATTGGAAACATCAAAAAAATGGTGTCAGCACTTTATAGATACCAATATTCTGATGATATCTATTGAAAGCATTTAAGACAATATTTTAAAAAGATTGCTTTCTCAAAATTCTATTCATGGATCTTTTTTCCTTCCATTTTTGAATATAGCAGGGTCCTGCTTCAAATATGTATGTAACATACAATAATGGCAAAACAGAATGGTTGTTCTCTCGCTGTTCTCAAGTGTCTCCCAGCCCAGCTCTTAGCACTACACACACACAAGTTTGTTATAACAAATTCAGCTGTTTTCTCACAGCCTAAAGACTCAGCTTATCTATTCTAATGCCCAAAATTTCCCATTCCCCTCTGCCAGCCAAGCTCATGAAATTTCATACTTGCATTTTCTGAGTCAGGGCAAGTGAGTTGTACTGTGGTCTATTATAGTTATCCTAGCACCAAGAAAGTTTAAGGTGACCTCATTTTTAGTTAACAAAGAAAGTAAAAACATGGCTTTTTCTACTATGTTGTTACATTGCTATGTCTGGGATGCTTGCTAATGAGGGAAATATTAGGTTTTAATAGAATTATCTTTGTTACACATTTTATGATATAAAATCCTAACAAAATGATTAATATATTTTTTCATCTAAATTGTGTCATGAAATTAATAAATTTCTTCTTTAATATATTCTGGTTACTATATTAATCTATTTGAATATATTTTCTGACTATGGCATCATAATATATTCAAGAAATGGTTGCCTGAGAGTTTTCATATTATGCTCATGAATACTACTCTTCTGCAAGGCCATATTAAATAACAGCTTTGCTGTCAGCAATATGATAACTATAGCACACTCATACACTTTTTTCTTTCAGAAATAACTCTAGCCTAACCAGGCAGGGAAAAAACTTAGCTTGGCAGCAAGTAGATAATTGAGTAACATGTAGATACCTGAAGTAATGTGGTTAATTTCTCTTTGAAAAGAGTTGACTCTGTCTACATTTAGAGCCCAGTCTTCAAGTTCCCTGAGTGTTTCCCGGGATTCCTGAACCTGAGGATGCCTACCATGTCTATGGCTACTTAACAAGTTGTGACAAGAAGATTGGTTTTGTATTTCTTCCTTTACATAGGGTGACAGCAAAAATTACTGGGTTTCACTATGTGTTTAACAATATAAAAGCAGGTGTATACAGATATAGAGAATATCTGTCAAAAGTAAGTCCCTTGGCATAGCGGAAATAAACCAGTTTAACCTGACTACTGACTACTACAACTTCCTGATGCAACACCAACCATAACAAAAATAAAGAAAAAAAACCCAAAGAAACCCAAACCCCCACAAAACCTACCCAACCCCCCAACAAAATCCACATTTCAGCATCAAAAGAACAGAAAAAAATTCTATTATAAGTAAAATTGGCATTCAGAAATTATCAATGTATATTCAAATACATATTAAAATTATTTGTATGTTGCTCAAAATTGATTCTTGGGTTGTTCAAGGTTTGCATACTGTTTTCCTAGTTAGGTTTTATTTTAACTATCAGTCTAATTGATTGATCAGACAACAATTATATGCATGTGATTTACCTGAGAATATTCATGTTGAACCTCAGCAATAAAATATATGAATTTTTAAATTATTATTGGTTTTTAACCTGTGTGGCATTGTAGAAAATATCAGTAGATAATTATTTTGCAATTAAAATGGGAGAGAAGAATAATTTCTATAGTTCTATTTTTAATGATTCTATCCATTCAGCAAGTCAGTGTGCTGCTAAAATTTTTTTTTCTTTATGTCTTACAAAATATTAGTTCAAATATGAAAACATAACAGAAGAATAATTTTTATCTCCTGAATTAATCTTTCAGCAGTCTGTCTCCTATATTCTACAAGAAGTAAATATCTCAACAAGCAGGTAAATTAAATTATGTTTGGGTATTTATTTATCTTGTATGATACATTATTTTGTTGTGGAGCAATTATTTCTGTCATCCTCTCTAACAGCTATAAAATTTGTTCCACAGCCTTGATAATTTTGTTTATTTCATCTATGGTTTAATGTCCCATCATCTATGGTTTAATCTCAATGGCCTTATCCATGAAGCTGAAGAAAATATATATTTTGTTAAGAAATACTGTACCACATAACCAGAAATTATCTGATTTCACCATCCTTTCACTGATAAAAGATGGAATTTAAATCCAATGTAGACCATTGCTTTAACCGCTATAACACAAAAGAGTTTCTTAATGCATACAATATTAATTTGATTGTCCATTTAAACACTGAAGAAAATCTGTATTTCCTTTTGGACTGTTAATTTACTGGAAACTTTTTTGTGGCTGAAAAATGTTCAACTTAAATGTTTAAATATCACCATTTGCTGAAGGGAATTACTTTGAAGAATGATGCTGATCCCAACAAGAGCAGATGTCTATTTCTATGCTCCAAAAACATCAACTAAAATTCACATTCAGTAAAGAATACTTCTAATCAGCTGCTTGCAAAAATTAAAAGGACCAAGAACTTTTTCACAGCAAAAAAAATCCCAATAACATGTGAAGTGGTGGTAAAAATTATAAGGTACAAACAAGTCACAGACTTTGAAAGACAAAGTTCTTAGTTTTATCCAGATGAATATTTCAGATAGGTTTTTTTTGTTCTTCTGGCAGATGAAGATAGTTTACTAATAAGATACCAATTAGTTGAAAATAATAATAAAGCAATATACATTTTTAAAAAAATATACATTTCATCTATGGTTTATTGACCCTGATTAACTTGACATAACCTTTTCAATTTAAGGTTTGGACAGAAATAAATCTTTGTAGGTCCCAATCCAAGCAAACTTTTCAACAAGCATTTTTAAATTATTTCTTGCTTTTTTTACTCCTGTAAAAATTTCCACTAGATTTCCTGCTTTGTCCCAACACTGTAAGCCAATTTTTGGATATTCCTATGATCCAGTGGGCTATGATAGAAACATCAGAATTGCCTATCAACTATTTTCCACTACTTGCACAAAGACTGCCCAGTAGCCAAGACTATCACTGTTGGACCCACTGTTAAAGGAGATGCTCAGTATTAACAAAAATTATTTAGTTTTTCTTAAATACTTTTCTTCCCTTTTATTTATAAATTAATAGGCTTAATTCTGCATCTTTTCCTTAAAGTGGTGTCAGGGCCCTGAGTCCATCCCCCCCTGGAGGTTTGGTGCATGACTTCAAGCATTATCATTACCCTTTACTTTCTGTAACTATAATTGGATGAAGTAAATACAAACAGATTGCTGCCAGGCTTTAAAAATACCAAGTCAGATGAATTAAAATATCTGTAATCTAATTCCTTTCTGTTATTCATATAAAAAAATCATAACTTTGTAATTTTAATTCAGTTGCAACAAAATAATTTTTTTAAGTATTTCCCTGCGATAACACAAAATGAAATCACTGTTCCTTTTTGCTTCTATGGAGCACAAACAGGAAACTTCCTTACTGCAAATGAAAGTCTTGGCTTTAACTTACTCAATTATTTTTGAAATATCTCTTAGAGCAAGAATCACATCTCACTTCCTCAGTGAACCACAAAAGCAATTAACCTTGCAAAAAACAGTGCCCTTCTTCATCTGCTTGAAACATCAACCAAATTCTCTATTTTGAAGTACCAGAGTTATTAAAAGTATTCCAAAATCTTCAAACAAGGAAGCCTCTAGTTTGCTATTTGGCATTCCTTGCTTTATGCTGGAGATTTAGGCAATCTCCCTGAATTCCGTTTGCATTCCAAGATGCAGAAAACAGCTCAGGCATAATTTCCAAATCAACTCTTTCTTGAGCATTGCTGACTCTGCATTTATAATGTATTTTTGGTCATTTTGCAGCATAGCTTCTCCTATGGTGCCCTAGAGACTTCCCCTCTCTTACACAAACCCACAATCACATTTGTCAAATTTCTGATAATGCCATGAAATTATGACCTTTGTCTTTCTTCTGTCTTAATGCTACATCACCAAGTGTTTGCAGACCTTTGCAGAATAAACTGGTGGCTTGTCTCCTGTGATTCCAGTTGGCTTATAAAAATTAAATAAATCAGAGAAGCTTCTGTGCAGTGTGACAGTTAAAGAGGCTCAACTGCTTCTTAGCAGGGTCTTGCCCTCAAAGCAAGACATCAGGGAACTGCACCAGCAGAAACTTTGTCCCAGCCACTGTCTTGCTCTTTTCTGTGATGTGGCATACAAATCGGTGCAGCTGATGAGGGAAATCTTATCTGAGGAAAATTTAGTGAAGCCAGAAAGCCAGGTGGGATGGGAGATCAGTGTGACAGAAGGACAGGGAAAGTTGCCCTGACAGATGACACTGGCATATTTTCCTCAAATTACCCTTTTGAAGAAATAATATCTTCTTCTCAATTACTCTTTGTTTCTTCTTCTCTGCCATTTTACTTTAAAGATTTGCAGAACAAGTGCCTCAAAACAAAAATAAAAATAGAATGGTGAAATCATTTATTGCTTGTTCAAACTGATTCCTAATAAACACCTTACTTGAAAGTGGCATCCACTGCCCCTAAGGAAGAAGAACCTACCTGTTAAGAATCAGATTAAACTCTTTAAGAGAATAAATGTTCAGCAGTTTGAGCAGCAATTTGACACATCTGCCTTCTCCAGTGATGCTTCTCTTCCCCTTTACATACAGATCTGAATGACAGATTATTTTTAATGCTCTAGCTTCTGGGCTATAAAGCTTCCAGCAACTGCAATCACATGAAAATCAGAGATACTGTCCCCAGCTTGCATTTTTCTTTCTCTCTTTTTTATGCAGGATTTGGACCATCAAACCCTCTTTTTTAAACAGTTTAATTTTGAAAATATTTCAGAAAGTTAAATGCTTACACCTGTTCCACAGTTGTTTTTTTTTTTTTTCTCTTGTCAGTTTTTGCTATACCTGCATAAGGGTTTGCAGCCAATTCTACTGAATATCTTCCAAGTAATACTTGAATAAAATTTTTCAAACTTTTTTTTTTCCATAAGGAAGAGGAGTGTCTGCAGTATGAATGTGTATCCAGAATTCTTGCTGTGGTAACTCTTTCTGTAACTGGGAAACATAAAAGGAAGTGCTGGAGCCATTTTTTTTTTTTCAGGAGAAAGCAGAAATTCACCAGAATATATAAAAATGTGTAGAAGAAATTACTGTAAATCTCAAAAGTCTTGCATCTTTCAAATTAGCATTTCACTTTGATGAATATAATACCAAATGAATAATACAGCCTCTCTGTTTAGAGGTTGAGAGTTCCTCAGGTAAAATTTGGAATATCACCCTTATTGCACATACAGAAAAGACCTATCTTCCAAATAGAACTTGGGAATGATGGCAAAGCTCTTCTATGAGGAGCATTAGTTTCTTCTGGCAATTTTTAGTCCTTTGTCTCAGCCTAGACCTAGGGTTACATTTTAAAGAAAAATAAAATCCTGACCTATAGTATGAGTGGGTCTGAAGAGAACTAGGCAAAAGAAATTAAGGGCAGTTAAAATTTCTTTCTGGAGGATTTTTTTCTTTTTAACCAATGGAGGGGCTGACTTGTACAAGTGACTGCCTAAAATTAAGGTCAGGAAAAACAAAAAAATCTAGAATTTCAACTGGAAAAGGGCTGGATAAAGACTGCCAAGTTATGGGTGAAAGAAAACAGCACACATGTAGAGTTAGGAATCCACTGTTAGTGCACTTTATCTTTTAGCAGTTGAGTAGTCTAAATTGTCTAGCTAATACCTCATCAATAGTGGAGCTAATCCTTGAACATAATTTTCTACTATCTGTCTCTTTTCTCTGTCATCCATTCAGTGTCCTTCTGGCTCCAAATGCTGCCAGTTACAATCCTCCTCAAGACTTGTGGACAGGGAGGTAGCCACAGCTTTCCACTTATTGTTTTCCATTGCAGTAATCACAAATCATATTCAAGATGAAGGCTGCTGCCTTTCATTTTCCTTAAGGAACAAAAAACAACCCACAGACAGTTTTAATGTGATCACTCTGACTGTTTCCCACTACACTAATCTAATTGTCAAAATTTGGAGACATATTAAGCATTTTGTTGGTTTCCTCTTATCTTTCCCATTAAGATTATCTCTGCAATATCTACTGTATTGATCACTCAGTACACACAAGCACCATGAATACAAGACTAGCATTAGAATTTTTTACAGCAGAAAGAGAGAATTCAACTTCACATTTGAAAAGGCTATTTCCAAGAGTGGCCTTATGCAAAATTTTGCTTCAGAAGAGCAATAATTGGATGCTCAGGTCTGTGATCTTTGCTTGTATTCATACATTTCAACATTTCCCATGTTCACTGTAAGAAGTGGTATCTAAGAAATTACATAGGAAGAGAGTTTTGAGAAATATCATACCACTGTCCTGAGCCCTTTGTCTTACACATAATCATCTTCCTCGAAAAACATAAAGAATGAAAAATACTTAACTAGTTCCATGCCTCGGGATATGAAATCACCTTGAGTGCTCTTGCTCTGGGACACTATGAAAATAATCATAGATAATGTTTTGATGTGCATTCTGAAAACATCCTAACAGCTTGCATTGTGTTTGCATGGCAAAGTTTTGGTACTGGGATGCTGCAGGGTGTTACTTTGGTTTCTTGAGAGTTTTAAAGTTCTTCTAAAATGTTTTTATGCTTTCTGATGTTTATTTATTTTTACTGTAGTTTCTCGTGCATGTTTATGTAAATAATGATTGTTTTTTATTTTTCTTTGTGGGTGGAGAGAATTGATGGACTGTTAGTTTGACCAGTGTGGTTGGAGAGGTGGCAATTTCACCCTCCAGCCCACTGTCACTTTTGCTATTCTATATATAGTAGAGTCAGAAAATAAAACTCTTTCTTTTAGTTCTTTTTCTTCCGTCTTTTACATAACATGCATCTGTGAGTTATTTCATGTCATAGTGTGACATCAGGGATGCATTATGGGAGAAGATGCTAGAGTTGCCCCCATGTATAACACAGAGAGCTCTAGCCAGCTACAGGATGGACCTGCTTCTGGCCAGGGGAAGTCCATCAGCAGCAATGGCAGTGCCTCTGCAATAAGGTATTTAACAAGAGCTTAAAACCACTGAGTAGCAGCAGCTGAGAGAAAGGAGTGAGAGCATGTGAGAGTACCAGCTTTGCAGACATCAAGGTCAGTGCAGAAGTGGGGCGGAGGAGGAGTTCCAGATGCTGGAGCTAAGATTCCTGTGCAGCTTGAGATGAAGACCATGGTGGGGCAGGTTGTGCCACTGCACCCACTGAATTCCATGATGGATCAGATATCCACAGGAGCAGTTAAGTTCCTTAAAGATTATATTCCATGGAAAGGACCCATGAAGAAAATTCATGAAGAAATGTGGGTTATCAGAAGAATTCACTTTGGAGAAATTAAAGAAGAATGGTGTCTTGTGGATGGAAACTCACGCTGGAGCAGGGGAAGATCATGAGGAAGAAGAAATGGCAGAGACACAGATTTATGAAATTACCACACTTCCCATTTCCCATGCCCCTGTGCCATTGGATCAGGGGAGGAGTTAGACAAATTGTGAGTGAACTTGAGCCCAGGAAGAAGAGAGGGTTGGGAAGCAGAAGAGTTTTGATTTATTTTTATCTCTTATTATCCTACTCTGATTTTGATTGGCCACAAACTAAATTAAGTTTTGCATCATCTCAACCTTGAGAATGGTATTAATTTTCATTATGAAAAATGTATTGTCATTTAAATTCCTGATGCATTTTACATATGCTTGAGGAATTTATTTTTGTCTATTTGTATGCAAATACAGCCTTTCCTAGATGTTTCTGAAAAATAAATTTTAGCATTTGAGAGTTGAAAACTCGATGAGTTTTAGACCATTCTGTCAAGTAGAAGAGGGTGTACATGGGCCTACATCCCTCAAATGACATCAAACTCTGCAGCACCAAAATGTACACCCAAATACCAAACAAGAAACCTTTGACTATCCATAAGAGATCAAAAGTAACAACTAGAGGATATCTGAGGAAAACAGATGTGTTCAAAAGCAATAGTGCTTTTTTGTCTGCCTGCAGCTACAAGGACTTTGAAGACACACCAGTGAAACTGCACATTTCTTATTTCACAAAGACAAGTGAATAACACTATTTCTGCAATGCTGTGGAAATGCTTATTTTTTCAGTAGCACATCTGAATGAGAAAAGCTGATTTCAGCTGCAACAGAATGTATCTAGCTCCCTCTTTTATTTTTACAATAAGAGAAACTGGAGCTAGATACCATAAAAGTTCTCAGGATTATAATTAAGCCATTTTTCATTCAACTATTCAGTTGGAAAACATAATAAATTACACAATCGTTTTTATTTGTAGCTTGTTGAAGGGAACACAGGCAGAGGCTAGTTAAGAAATAACATGAACTATCCAAGGCTAGGTAAAAATGTGCTTAAAAAAGAGAGAGTACCTTGAGAAAAAATAAAAACATGCATCAAGTAAATATTATATTTTGGCACTGAATTTTGAAAAGAAAAAAACCATTCATATAATCTGATGTGTTTTTCTTGGTAGATATTTTCTGTAGCTGTGATTCTATTTTCAATATACTAAACAGCACAAAATGCAAAAAACATGCTGTCTTTTCTCCTTTCTTTATTTCCCCAATCCTTTGTTATTCCCTATCCCTAAAAATAACTATTATTATTAGTAGTATTATTAATATTATTATTTCAATGTAATTTTGAAGGTTTGCTTTGTTTTCAGTTTTTGACCTGCAGGTCACATTATTGTTTGGGTTTTTTTCACATTTTTTAATCTGTGTAATCTTAGACATTGACATTCTAGACTTCTATTTCTACAGAAAATTTTTCTATTTTTCTCAGGCTGAAATGTGAGACACTAATTTACATCCCTTATTTTCAGAACACAGAATCATGCCACTGGACACAAAATTATGTCGTAATATGGGAACTACTTTTTGCTTATTTACTACCTAAAATGTAATACCATATAGTTCACATAGCTAGGCATTAAGATTAAATATGTGGAGATTTGTAGTTATTTGTCCAGGTCAACAGGTGGATCTCTTGACTTTCCTGAATGCTATTCTTTAGTTTACATGAATATCCAGGCAGGCAGGTAGTACTTAAAAAGCCATGGAATAAATAAATCAATGTAGATGATATACACAGTGGATTTATAGAAGATTTGTCCTTATTGGTTTCAGGTCATATGATGGATAAAATTTCACTGTGCAACTGTGCCAAGATACATGGTTGCCATAACCACCCTGAGTATGCAATTCTTCTAGATGTAATCATCTACTATCAATTACTGCAATACTTCTTTTTTTTCCAAGGGAGTGTACAGCAAGCCCCACAAGAATCAATAGAATGTAGTACTTTTAAAAAGCTGTGCATACAGTGGTAAATTGTAATGAAGAAAACTCTGGATGTTTGAAAACACCACTGATATACTGAGGGCTGCTCTAAGAAATGCAAAGTTCACTGCTTTTTTTTAATTATAAAATCTAAAAGTAACAGGTGACTATTTTGGCTGTGCACAGTGTTTTATTACAACACTTAACTGCAGCGTTAGACCTAATGTCTTGTGTCTTCACAGGTAAAGGCTCAAGTGAGTGCAGAACTTTCTTTCTTACAGACTGGGAGGGAAAGATATATAGAGAATTACCAATAGTAGCTCAAAAAGCAACAGGCCTACTAGAGCTGGGTGGGCTGGAGGAAGCAGTGAAAGGATGTAGTGAAAGTAGAAGTGAAAGTATGAGAGTGTCATAGCAACAGAGGCACTAAAAGGAACTCTGGCTACCGGGAGCTGCAATACTGTCGCAGGACCGAAGGAATGTTTTGCTCATACCCACTAAGATTAACTCCAAGGGAAAATATCCTCATGTGTTCCTTGAAAATTTATGCCATAAGTGCTCCTGTTTGCTAGTTCATCTAATTACTCATGAGATAGCACTGGGCTGAAAGTTAAGAGGCAGCTGAGCTAAGAGACTCTGCAGCAGGCTTATTGGCAGTCAATAACTAAAGACAGAAAGTAGAGGATGGTGAACGCTTGCTGCAGCAGACCTTGGATGATAGAATGTTCTGGGTTGGAAGGGACCTTAAAGGTCTTCTACTTTCAACCCCCTCTGCCAAGAGGAGGGACACCTTCCACTCCATCTCAAAGTAAATATTTTTTCCATAATATCTAATCTAAACCTACCCTCTTTCAGTTTGAACCCCCCAAATTCTCCCTTATCCTGTCTCTACATACTCTCCAGCTTTCTTGTAGGCTCCCTTCAGGTACTGGAAGGCCTTGACCTTCCTGTGCTGGGGACCCAGAGCATTCCAAGTGGGGATCTTACAGTCACATATATAAATGACTTAGTAGAAAGCCCTGTAGAGTAAGGAAAATAATAATATTTTAATAACACTGGGATTTTAACATTTGAGAATAAAAAAGTGTCTGTATTAATATAATGAAAAAAATTAAAATATTGAAGTTTCAAAGAAAGTGATCAAATGAAAGGGTTTGAGTTTTCTAAGCATATTGCCAGTATGGCCAGTATATTTGCTGTCCTTTGTTGGTTTTCATGCTAAGCACGCAGAGCAGCAGCAGGCTGCCAGGAAAGATATGCCTTAGAACACAGACCACAACCACAATGAGAAGTCTTGTTGGATACAAACATTAAAATGACCTGACTCTTCAGAAGTGTATCTAGATCAGAATCAATATTCATTTGGACTTCATGCTTATGAGTTTATGATAATTTTCTTATAAATATTTGGGTTATTAAATTGTTTGAAGTTATTACTCTTTTTTTGGGTGCAATTGACTAAGTATGATGTATCTAAGAATTTTTTTTCCCTCCCTTGTAAAAGTTATTTTGCCCAGCTTAGTCTTTTGTGCTCTCTCAAAGGTTGCTTACAGAACAGAGCATTTTGCTGTCTCTGAGACTTGCCTCACATCATGGGAACATGGGAACGTTTTGCGTCCATGCTCTGGCAGCTCAAGGTCCCCTTGCAAAGGGCTTGATCCAGTCAGATGTTTTCAGCAGTGTATGGGCATGAAATACTCCTACACTCTGGTTAAATCAGCTGTAATTCCTGTATTTAACACAGGTATGTAGTTTTCTAGGTAGTTTTCTTATCTAGTTTTTTCACTTCTGAAACATAGTTCTTGCAGCAGATTTGGGTACGTTACATTGGTTATCTGGGAGCAGGAAGGGATCAGCTCTCTGCACCACAAGCTTGCCATGGATTTACAAATACTCTTTTTACTGAAAATGTGTTTCCTTGCTCAGTAGGTACATTTTTTATTAATACAAATAAGAAAATTGCTGCATGAAGTCACTCTCCCACACACTGTCTGCAAATAACCATTGTGGCAGCCCTGCTTCCAAATGCAATCACTGGCTTTCAAGGCTCCAGGGAGCTGCAAAAATATTTTCTCTGTCTTGAAATGTAGAAATATGATGGAAGTTTTCATGGACATAAATAGAGCCATACAAATTTTCAGTGAGTCCCTGGCATCAGCATTACAGGGACAAGCAGCAGTACTCGGCAGCATGTGTAGGTACCTCTGGATTGACAGAAAACCAGAAGTTCTTTGAGACTTTTAATCCAGTTTATGGGTGAGAGATATGGTGACCAAAGCTGAAGGTGATCTTGTGTCAGGAGTTCAGACATTGGAACTGTGCTACTTTTCCTATCCCTGATATCAAACATCTGTCACAGAGATGTTTTGCCAGATTCAATTCTAGTCTCAAGTTGACACAGTCACACCTATCAGCCTCTTTTCCCCCTCCACTCACTAATATGGTTGTACAGCTATTCATCAATTTCTCTTCATAAATAGAGGCAATGAAACCTCTTTATACATATATCTATTCAGCAAACTTGAGGCTAAAAATGTAAGGATAAGATACACCTTCAAGTTCGCCTTCGTTAGAACCTGAATGAAACCTGAATGATACCTGAGATCTAGCGTCTGTTTCAGGTGATTTTCTGGGATTTATATGGGATAATAGAAGGCCAATGCTTGTGAGCTATTAGTAAAGAGGAAAAAATGAAGGAGCAGCTGATAAAAAGTGTTTATGAACTGGCTGGTTTTATAAACTCAGGTCTCAAGGAAGATCATTAGAAAATGTGTAGGGTATTAGAAATTCAAACTCTGGCTAAAACTCAGCAATCTTTAATTAATGAGCACTATGAGATCTGTTGCAACGTTTGGAATGCCAGCGGCTATAGACCATCCAAGCTTGAAGAAATTATTGAACCATATTTGATTATAACATAAATTAAAATAGGTAGCCTTCAAGAGAAAGGAGACAGCAATTTGTTATGATCTCCTATCCTTCCTTTACACAATGTCATATAGATACACCTTTTCTATTGCAGATGGAGAGGCATTAATTATGGGTGCTGACCATCTAGGTTAATCTGTACTTTTTGTTTCACATAATAATTTGCATAACTTTCCACAAACAACTGAATACTATATTTTTTGCAAGGAACACTACTTCGAAAGATCGCCTCTCTAAATTTAATCACACTAAACAATCAGAAGGCAGACACCTCTCCCTTACTAAACTTGCATTCTGCAAAATACAAGCTTATCCTCCAACACTTTTCCCATCCAAATTTGAATTATTGTGAAGTAAGTGTGTATTCACTATAAAAACAATCCATTATTGATAGGGAAAAAAAGAGAGAAATTTAACTCATTACTTTTAAAAGAAGGTCTTTATAGATTTGTTTATCATAGAATCCCTAAGTCTTTCTGTAGAAGAAAAATCTTTCTGTAGAAGACACAGAATGACCCCATATCACAACTGAATATTGCTAGTATCATCAATTTAAAAAAATCATTCATTATATCCTTATTTTCATTCAGAAAAATAATGTTAAATTATTTATGTAAAACATAAATAATTATAAATAAATAATGATTTAAATAATATAAATAATTAATAAACTTATAAATAATTATTATTATAATATATTAATTATATTATAAATATAATCATTATAGTATAATTCTAATTACATTATAATTATTATAATTGTAAATAATTATGAAATAGAAATAATTATGTAAAACAGCATTAATATGGGGGTGATGATAAAAGTTTTCACTACATTCTAAATTAAAAATTGAGACTATACACAAAGTGACTCAACCTGCAAAGCAACGTGAGGCCAAGATGACAACACCACGAGCAATTTTCAAGAAAATGTATTTGATTAAGTTCTTCTGGAGCCTGTATAAGTTACTTTGGTTCTCTGTCCCTGCATTTGTATAACTCAGAAGCAGCCATGGAGAAACTGAATTGTGGTGATTTCAGTGTGGTTAGAATGAGCACCCAGAAAACATAATATGAACAAATAAATTACAACATGACTCGTCTGTGGTAATACAGGTTGGCTATTGTTCTCTGTCCTTACTCAGCTTTTATTATTAGCTTACATTCCAAGTTTAAAAGAGGGCTTTTGTTTCAGCCCTTCTTTAGCACCCTGCTTAAACTTTGCTTTAGTATTACCTTTAAGATAATGAGAACAAAAGTGTAGAAAGTTTAAGTAGGGTTAAAAACACTTGGGGTTGTATAGTATGCCAATATTCAGACTAGAGTTTGGCAACATGACTTAGTCTTTCAAATACATTATTTCTGTTTAGTAAGATGAGATATGTAAGAATAGAAAAAATTCTGGTTCTACAGATGCTATTTTCCATCCAGCTATTTTACAGATGCTGTTAATGTGAGCACACATCAATTCTTGTCTGAAGATATTAATGTCTGTGTCACTGCTGAGAGTTTGGTTATGTAGAACAAGCTGATAAAATGGGACTTCTTTTATATTTTTGAGTGCTTAAAAGCCCAGACAGGCTAGATTGTAGGGTACTTGGGCTTCTTGTTAAGAAAGATGAACATTTTGTGTGGGTAACCACACAAAAATGGTGCAAATACAATTTTGGAGTTGATAAGGAGTCAACAGTAGTGTTCAGTAGAAATGTAGAAAGTAAGGAGTCTTGTCATACTGCACTCAAATACTCTCAAATAAAATGTAGAGGGGAGAAAGAGAGAAGTTGTACTTGGAAAAGACTGGTAACCTTATTACTATTATTTTCTAAGTAAAATTGATCTCAATAAAAAAAACTCATGTAACAAACACACATCATTGACACTAGACTAGCTGTTGGAGATAAAGGAGGATATGAAAGAAATGAACTTGATTTGTGTTTTAAAGGTAATTTCTTCCATCTAGAACAAACAGAGAAAAAAAAGGAGATGCTTACTCTGCCACTGTCAAATTGTTGCAAGGAATTCAAGGAATGAAGTAATCTTGTATTCCAACTCAATGTGACATGTTTCTTAGGGAGAAAAACCCCACACACAAAACTCCATTTCCCCCAACTAAACAAACAACCCCAAAACAAAACAAAAAACAACCGCCCATAGTCCTCACTTTTCTTACAACTCCACTGATTTTGTCATTGCTTTATTATGTGATGAAATACACATTGACTCAACATGTTACAAATATGTGTCTTAGTTTTTAAAACCAATGTAAAGCAAGCCAACAAAAAATCCTGAATAGTCTGTACGGTCATATAGGCTTAACATGTCTACAGCTGTCAGGGTTTATGGGTGGATTTGTTATTCACGACATAATCACCTCAGTCTAAATTCTCATGCTTTTTAGCATGTTGAAGCTAGACAATGATTTCTTGCTAAAATAAATTATGAGTGTCATCTTACTGAACACCTATGAGCCTCAGATGGTCAAAAATAAATTGTTTTAGTACAGCTCTAATTTTTTTCTACTTATTCCCCCATCTTCACCCCCAGTTAATCAATGCTTTACCGCAAGCCACACTTTTCTTTCCATTTCTCTGAGGAGTGCATACAGTGCTTCTGAGAGAAAAAAAAAAATTAAAAAATAGTGCAGTTTGTGAATGAGAGAATAGTCTTAAAAAGCATCTCTCTGAGCCTTTAGTCTTGGTTCTGAACATTTTGACATAAACTACACTGTGTGGAAAGAAGACACTGGGTTTCTTTAAATGCTGTTGTTGTTTCCTGTAAGTGCCATGGAGAACTTGGCACCAAGTTCCTTCAGAGTAGATGTAATGGTTCTCACTTCCACCAAGTTAATTACTTTGGCAGCAATATATCATCTAAGCTCAGGTTCTGCTACCAGGTAATTACCACCTTATAATTAACTATCTCTTCAAAATGGTTTAGTCTCTGGCTTTGCATCATTTTTTATTGAATCCACAACACTGAAATAAGTCATTTTCCACAGGCCTTAGAGTCAAAAAACTTCTACATCTGAACTTGAAAATAAAGTTAAGAATACATCCCCATGAGCTCATCTGTCAGCTGGTTTCCAGCCTTTCTGGATCCTGACCAGGGCTGCTACTTACAAATTTTCATCGAATCATAGGATGGTTTGAGTTGGAAGAGACTTTAAAGTTCATCTATTTTCAATCCTCTTGCTATGGGCAGGGACATCGTCCATGCTGCTCAGAGCCCCATCCAACCTGCTCCTGAATGCTCCCAGGGATGGGGCATCCAAAACACCACATCTCGGAAACCTGTTCCAATGCCTCACCACCCTCATAGTAAAGATTTCATCCCTAATATCTAATCTAAACCTGCTCTCTTTCAGTTTGAAGCCATTCCCCCTTATTCTGTCACTGTATGCTCTTTTAAAAAGTAAAAGAGCCTGTCTTACATGTAGGCTCCCTTCAGGTACTGGAAGGCTCCAATTAGGTCTCAGCAAAACCTCCTCTTCTCCAGGTTAAACAATCCCAATTCTCTCCACCTTATCTTGTAGGAAAAGTCTTGATGCTCTCCTCTAGACTTGGTGCAATAGGTTGATGTCCATCCTATGCTGGGGACCCCAGAGCTGGATGCTGCATTGCAGGTGGGGTCTCACCAGAGCAGGGTCGAGGCGCAGAATCCCCTCCCTGGCCCTGCTGCCCATGCTGCTTTGGATGCAGCCCAGGACATGACTGGGTTTCTGGGCTGGGAGTGCACATTGCTGAGTCATGCCCAGCCTCTCATCCACCACCACCCCCAAGTCCTCCTCAACCTGTTACCTCAGCCTATGTTCATTCTGGGAGTTGCCCTGATCCACATGCAGCACCTTGTACCTGGTCTTATTAAACCTCATTAAATTCCCACGGCCCCAGTTCTTGAGTTTGTCCAGGCCCCTCTGGATGGCATCCCATCCTTCAGGTGTGTGAACAGCACCACTCAGCTTGGGGTCATCAGCAATCTTGCTGAAGGTACACTCAATCCTTTCATCTATGTTTTTAAGGAAAATATTAAATAGCACTGGTCCCAGTATGGACCCCTAAGGGACACCACTTGTCTGTGTCCATGACATTGCCTGGATACTTAGTTTTGCTAGTTAACAACTGAATGAGTAAAATGTATATAAGCAGTTAAACTTGCTGAGGATTAAGCAATCCATTTAAGCCATTGGTAGACTGCTGAGCTCATTCTTCCTCTTTATCAATGTATTTAAAATAAGTACATGATTCTGTTTCTGATCAAGAGTACAATCTGATGGTGTCTGATCAGTCTGGGCTCCGTCTTGAAGAACAGACACCCAAACTGGCACAGAAGTGTTTCCATCATGGCTAAAGAATATCCTCAATCTCAGGAGCTACTACAGCCTATCTGCATCTCCTAAGTCCAACCAAGGGAAAAGAGCAGTCAGGACATGTTAAACACCAAAGCTTCTTAGATCTTGAAGCCCTAAAATCCTGGATAATAGGTAAGAAAATAAATGCAAAGAAACAAACAAAAAAGTACCCATATTTTTGTGGCATAAGGTGTCACAGGGACTGATTTTCTTCTGCACAATGAGAGCTCCTTTATCAGCAAGGAATCAGAGTTCTAAATGTTGACTGAAGTATGGAGACCCATAATAGAGCCAAAAAAAATTCGGAGAAGAGTCTTAACAAACATCTGTCCCCTCAGCATTTGCCAAGGAAAGGTTAACCTTTCTTTTATGGCACACAACATGATTTTGCAGATCCCTGTCTCAGATTCTGTTCTCTGCCTTATCATTCTACTTGTGACTATGGACTACAATAAACAGCAGAGCAACTACAAATGATGTACTGCAGCACTGAATAGTGCAGCACTCAGGTTGTGGCTAACTTGCTCAGGAAGACCCTGTTAGTAGGAGTCATAGCTGTCAACTTCTCTCTGTTTTTCCTTGCTGGAGTATTGTAGCAATAGAAAGATTAGCCCTTACTTGGTTTTCAGCCAATATAGAATTACAACAAATCAGACCAAACATGCAAAACAGCTACAAATTCATTGTTTTCATGTGCAGCACATGGAGCTTGCCTCAGGCAGTCTGGCGAATCTACCCTTGTCCAACAGTCAATAAGACTCTAAAGGCTGATGCATGGTGCTGAGTTTGGGTCCCAGAAAGGTTTTTCTCAGGGGTGAAGTGGTAAAGAAAGGGGTAAGAAGAAAGGAGGCAGAGTCATCTATACATGGAGACTCTGAAACTTATGAAGACATCAGAAATAATTTCAGTTTCTAACTGAAAAGGAGTGTAGAAATAATGTCCCTGATGAGAGTAAAAATATTGATTACTAGCGCTACTTGAGAATAATCTAGGGCCTGGGATCTTGTCACGTGCTTTTGTTTTATATCTGCAGCAAGAAGCACACATCTAGGATTCCACTGCTCTTGAAACTGAAACTGTGTTCAAAGTACCATGACCCCACATGCTAGGGAGTAGCACTTCATGCTAGATGTCTAAGTAAGCAACAGGAATACTGGAAACAGAATAATTTAGTATGAATACCATCTTTATCTTCTCTTCATATCTGATGTCCGGGATATAAACATTTTAGTTAATTAATTTATTTTTTCTTTTAATCAGATGCCCTACTTTGGCATGTACTTTGGAAAAACTCCTCATTGAAGTGAACAGTAAAATACAACAATTTCCCTATCTGCCTGTTCTACTCTATTTTAAACTAGGCGGAAAGCATCTTTCACAATGCCTGACTAAAATCTAATACAGATTTTATCTAGTAGCCACAAAAAGAAAAAAATATCTGGATTCATTGAAGCATCAATATTTTCAACTTTACTGAAGGCTGAAATGGGATATCAGGCAAAGGACAGCATTTCCCACAGTTGGATGCTTTGAAGATTTATCTCTGAATAGTTCTTCCAGCTGCTAGTAATAAAGATCAAGTATCTCAGGTTATATAAGCACGCTTTCACCTACATTATCCTTTATTCAGTCCTTCTAAATGGAAAAGATTGTTTATTGCATGAGTTTTCCTATGTAAAAAACCATTAGGCAATAGCTTCAGCAGTTACTAATCACTCAAAATGCAATGTTCCACTGCTGATTTAAATTAGCTGTGGATATGCTTCATCCTGTTTCTTGCTCTATCTATGCATAAATCCCAGTGCACATATATTATCTATTCCACTGAGCCTATCAAAGTCAGAGACTTCAAATGATGCAGAAAAAAAATCTTCAAACAGAGAAGGTAACAGTCTGCTGAACTTCTGCAAAGGACTTTCAGACAGTAGAATTGTGCATTTGGAGAGAGGAAAAAACTGGATGCTAAGAATACCGAATTTAACTTTGATCTGCTTCATATCAAAGAGCACACATATTTTAATTAGATCTGAGGCTCAAAAAATATTATTGAGCTGCCAGACAGAATTAGAAACATTTAGTGTTATCTTTGAGGAACTTGGGGATTTCCACACTGGCAGGAGAGCATTAATTACAGTAAGTAGTGCACCATAGCTAACTATATTTTTGAAAAATTTGCAATGTGCTTAGTGTTTATGCCTTTCACCAGACTGAGAGCACAAGAACAAATTTTTATTTACTGACAAAGCAAATCACAGCATGACCATTAACTTGGTAGGTTTTCTAATGCTGTAAAATACAACTGTGGAGTAAACATATATTTATATAAGTAGGTTTTGCAATCCTTGAGTTTAGGTAGGAGAGGAAAAGTTTGTATAGAGATGTTATATCTTTTATGAGATTAACTGAAACAACTAATAAAATGTAAGACGTACTATGAGACCCAACTGCCTTCATCACTGTACTGAACCAGAGTGTGTCACATACCACTATTAGTCATAAACTTCATAAATCTATTGGGTAAGATTGGAAGGACTAACCTTAGAGGGTAAACAAACTCATGCTGTCAACATATTAGGCACAGGGTAGTGAGAAGCCATTTGGGGAAACCTCTAGCCAGCCTTCATACCATATCATACCTCAAATAGTGTTCAAATCGTCTTAAAAATAATCTAGATGTTTGATAAGAACATTTTGTTGGAAAGCTGCTTCAAATCTTCCTTTATATAATTTTTCATTTGTTCTATTATAATTAATAATAGCCAGCCCATACCAATATGCTTCCACTCTGTCATGATTGGGCTCTTTTTCTGGTTAAATACCTCTCCCTTCTCCCTTGCACGCACACAGTGAGTACTGAGAGAATCCCTTCCAACTTCATTTTTTTGAACTAAGACAGTCAAGCTCTTGTAGCTCCCATTTGTATGAAATACTCCCTTTGTGACCTGATTACCTTAAAATGTCTTCAGGTGAGAACCTGTTCTGAGTTTGTCTTTCTTCAAGTCAGCAGAACAGTATTATCCAGAGAATTTCATAACCTATTCCCCATCCTGCTACAATAACATTAATACCCTGTTACTGCAAACATTAGATCCCAATTAGATCCCAGTCCCCAAAATTCATTTAGTAATTTGGTCCAGAACAATAACATTTCTGCCTGACCCCCTGTTGCTTCAACTTTGCCCATTCCCTCACCTTCCTAACTTTATTGTTTCTTGAATGAACCTATCCCATACTGATCAACAGTTTCCCTAGGTAATGCATAAAAAAAATCTATTTCTTTTTTAGGAAAATTAATTATTTCTGTTTGACACAAGTAAGCCTCAATAATCCCATTTATTTATTCTTTGAATCCCATCTTGTTTTGTTGTTTTCTGTGTAGCTCAAATTTTTCACCAGGCTATTGTCTAAACTGTTAAAAAAGAGAGAAATCAAAGCAATGTATTTTTAGTTTGCGTGGCATTTTTTCTCATTAAATATAAGCTGTATTCTGAGCATTCCCAAAACCCTAAATTACCTCTCTCCTAAGCTGAAGTTGCTTATCTTCTTTGTTTTTCGTATCAGTGCTACTGATACAAATATATTACAGGTGCACTTTAAAATTCTAAGTTAATAATAGATTTATAACTGGCTTTAGCTACTAAATATCCCTTAAATGTTACACCGCTGTCAGTCCTATCCTGGTTTCAAGGTAGAAATAGTTTCTTCACAGTAGTTGCTACACTGTTATGTTTTGGAATGGGAATGAGAATGGTGTTTAGGATTTGGAATGAGAATAATGTTGATATTTTACTTTATTTTCATTTATTATCTATCTCAACATACAAATTTTACTTTGAATCTGCTCTCCATTCCACTAGGGTAGACATAGAGAAAAGGGATGGACTGAGGGGTGTGTAATGCTTGATATCCAGCTGGGCTCAAACCACAACAGTCCAATATACAGGTCTGCTTCAAAACTCACTCTGGAAACACAGAAGAACTTAGTCCCTGCAAAAAGTATGTACATAGCAGCATTTAGTGTGCCAAATATGAGAAGATTACTCAGAACAGAGCTATACAGCAATAGCTAAACTTGTTTGGAAAACTCAGGTGATTTCCTAATCACAAGTGAATTCTGATCAATAACATCCTTGAGTACTATATTATTTCCTGTTTATAGGCTATGTTTTTTTTTTTTTTAAAGATAATGTTTTTCTTGTGTAAGATTGGCTAAGTAACTGATAATGCCATCTTTCTTCAAATTCATAAGTTGGGAAAAAGTTATTCAAAACCTGTTTATAAAACTGCATGGAATACTGTTGTATTGTGTTTTTATATCTCGGTAACAGTTCTGTAATGGTTTTCCCCTTCACCCCCATTTTCTCCCAGTGGTTTCACCCCAAGTTTTCCTGCCTTTCCCTCAGTGCCAATCTCCCTGAAAATGCTCAGTCATTCCCCTGTCCCCTCCCTGGTACCCTGTCCATCACTCGGCTCTCCATCGCACTCTCCCAGAATCTTCCACCTTGGGCATTGAGTGAGTGGATGAGGGCCAGGGGTCCCTCCCTTGAACTTCCCCCACTGGTTTGTGTGTCTGTCTGTCCCTCCGCCTTCCACTCCCCTGAATCCCCCCATTGGGTGGTGGGCGTCCCTTCCCCCTGGTTACCTCTCCGGTACTTAAGATGTTGCAAAAGCCTCGAAGGCACTTTCGGATGTCGGATACAATGGCATTCGGAGCTCCTCTGAGCATGGATTAAACCTGAGACTGTTTTTCCAGCTTTGAGTTGGCTCCCTCATTACCTCCTCGGACGCCGCCTCTCCTCCGTACAAGGCAGACAGTGAAGCGTTCTGTCTTAGCCGCTCCCCAACTCTCATCGAGACACAAGGGAGTGTCCCCTGCAGCTGACCGTGCCTCAGCCGGGCAGGCGAAGCCAGGGGTCTTCAGGGTGGCACGGTGGCAGAATACCTCTCAAGCTATGCATAATAGCTTAAAAATGTTTTTAGCACAGAGTGGCAAGTACATGAATCAATCCCGAAATTAATTCTTTCAAAGTAGATACTTGCTTCTTTCATTTGTCCCTCAAATTTGATCCCAGTGATACAGTATCTGAAAGTAGTTGCTGGACAACCACAGCAATTTTATGAAGCAGGTATTTAAAACATCAATTCTGATTAGATAAACTACTGCTATTATCTGTAGTTCAGACATCTGTCAGGCTGTCAGTTCTTGCATTCATTCATTCATAGATCACGCATAAAAGTCACAGCAGAATGTGACTGCTGACTGACAGATAAAACTATTAATATCTACACATTACACTGTGAATTAATACATAGCATTTTAGGTGATTCAGCAAATTATTAGTAGTAACATTTATTTTTAGCATGTTTCTTTTTCTGCATGCTTTCATTTTCTTCTTGGATCTATATTGGGCATACTTCATTTGAAAGAAATTATATGTTTCCTCATTAACAGAATAATTAAGGACCTCAAATATGTTTCTGTTTATGACAGAGATGATGTTTTGATTATGTATCCCAAAATAGAGTGAAAGCATCTGGCTGGGAGTCTCAGTACTGCTGAAGTAAAAAACCCATGTTTTTAATGGATTGCTAAAGAGAAGATATTTAAACTGCAAATCTGAATAACTTTAAAATATACTGGAGCATTACAGAATTGCCTGACTACCTGTTTCCCATATCAAATTTGTAGATTGTAAAGAGTCTTAAAGTAGCATAACTAGATAATACTCTTTTTAGTAAAAGCTTAACACCATGGTCCATCCTGTGCAAGGACAGACTCTCTTATTGTATCTTGACTATTGAAAATGCACAAATGTAGACAATGAGAAAGGTGCATGAATCTCACATCAGGACTGAAGAGTGGTAAAATTTTAGAAGCCTGTTCTTCCTTGATAAGGTTTTTGTGGTAGGATGCTCTTTAAGACTGGTAATATTAGCCATAACTGAGACAATCCGTCAGCAAACTGATCTATTGTAACATTAAACTTTGGCAAACCAAGTCTGACAGTTGATATTTCAAGCAGACCTATTCATGTGTTTAAAGCCCAACTCATTCTGCAGCGCAGTTTTTCACAATCTGTGTAGCAAACACAAGATTCAAATATTTATATCCTTATGGAGCACACACTTTCTGCAAGCTCATAGATATGCAACGACAAAGTAGCTGACTTCTTTGACAATGAGCAATATAACTATATTATATTGCTAATATAATAAGATAAATAATATATTAGTTATGTTATTATATAATAATATATATGCTAATATAACTATAGTGACTATATATAGTCACTATATATTGTAGAAGATATAGTTTTCTGAAGATTCAGTCTTTTTTACAGTCTGTGTTCAGAAATGTTCTAAATATTCTAAAGCTACTGAAGTAATTTTATTCTCATTTTTCTTTGAACAGTTGGTCCCACAAATTTAATTAAAACGCTGGCTTTTAGCTTTGGCCTGTTAAAACTTCTTTCATGATTACAACATATTGTCAATACATGTGGTTGTCAGGAGAACAAACCTCTACCTAAAAAAATCAACTAAACTGGATAAGATACTTATCCATTAAGACTCAGCATAAATGTTAGTGCTATTCTGAGAGTGAGCTAAAAGTAACTGAAAAAAGATAAAAATCTTACAATAATATATTATTTCTCTTTCTATTTCTGAAAACTCATGAGATATAGTATCAGGTCATATCACATCTATTGCTAAACATTGAAACATAACAGCTTAAAAGCTATGGTCAGCTGAAGAAATCTGTTTCATCCTTCATAATTTCTTCCCTCCCTGTAACTTCTCCCCTGATACCAGCAATCAGTGTGGCGAAATCTCCTTTCACCAAAATACTCTGAAAGATCTTGGCAAACAGATCATTTGTCAGGGATGGAAAATTGCAATTAGCTTGAGTAAAATGACTCATGTATTTTATGTACAAAATTACTTATCAATTGCTGGTAAAAAAAAAAAAGAATAAAAATGAATAAAAAACACAGGTATAAAAAATATATTTAAATTATATATGATAGTGGATTTTTATACATATGAGCCTTATAATGATATTACAAAAATTCTTCAATATTACAGTCAAATGAGACTGCTATGAAGCTTTATGCTACCTGCTTGAAAGAAAACTCTATCTTGGACCAAGAAATATTGGCCTAATCTACACCAGAAAGAAAACAAACCACTGTCACGATCAGATTTTTTTTTGTTGGGTGAAAGAAAAGATTGAAAACGGCAAATTGCAGAATTAATACATAAAATATCTCCTAGTTTAAATAGTGAAATCTCCACAGGTATGTGGACCTCCTGTATAGAACCTTTAAGGCTGGAAAAGATCTCTGAGATCTTCAAGCACAACCAACAACCTAGCACCAGGTAGCAGGACTCTCACTTGCCCTTGGAATGTGTTCAAACAACTCAAATAATGCACTATTTTGCAAGCTATCAGTGGTGGGCTGAGAGGAAATGTCATGTGCTGCTTTGCTGTTGAATTATGCTAAAACCAGTCTGGCTCATCAGCCTCAAATTAACATCCTGATAGTAAGGCAAAGATTTGGCAGATAGGTTGCTAAACTGACCTGAAGATACATGACTGGCAATCTTATCTTTTCACACTATAAAAGTCCAGTTCTTGGACAAATTCCTTCTTGGACTGTGTGCATGAAGTTTCTTCCCTTAATGTGGGAACACCCCTCAAGGATACTCCTTGACACTGAGTGAAAGAGATCTGTCCACAAGCATTGGTATGGGTGAGTTACATCAATTTGTTCTTAATTGTTTATTTTTGGTAGCTTCAATAGAATTGCTTTGATATCATTTCTTCTATAGAGTGCTCTATAATATATGCTTCTAGCAATTTCAGCTTTTATGTCATGTAGTAAATAATTCTGGTTAACATCTTTTGTCTAATAATTTGTCATAATAAACAATTCATTTTATATAAATATATCTGATTTTCCTTCTTTAATCTTGCAGGACAAAGTTACTTGAACCGTTGACAGTCTGAAGCTAAGATTGGATCCAGCTGCCCCCAGGCTCCTCTCTGGCATGGCTCTACATCAGGGCTTCTCTAATAAACTCTGTCCAAAAGTCCCACCCTCACTGGTGACACACCACTACTATGTTTACTACTAATCATGTCCTCAAGTGCCATATCCACACTTTTATTGAGCAGCTCCAGGGGCAGTGACTCCACCACTCCCCTGGGCAGTCTGTTGCAATGTCTGATAGCCCTTTCTGTGAATAATTTTTTTCCTAATATCTATCTAAACCTCCCCTCGTGCAACTTGAGGCCATCTTCTCTCATCCTATCCATAAGGGGCATAAGCACTTTTCTTTTGCCTACAAGTGCTACAAGTGTAGGACCAAAGTAGGGCTTTTCACTCACCATGAGATGGCCCAGCACAACTAATCCTCAAAACAATAAATAATTGCTGGTATCACGTTTTTAATCCAGACCCACAACTCTGTAGTAGCTCAAACGAGAAATCCAAATTGAAATCCAAAATACTGTGAGTCACTACTGATTTATTTCAATGAGGAAGAGACTTTGAAAAAACAGCCCTGAAGGCAAAATTTGGAGTCTGCTCTTCTGTGGCCTGAAGCCAAAAAATTCTTTTCACAAATCCTTGTGAAATAAAATAAAAAATTTAAATAGGAATGAGTGCTGTTTATGAAACTGATTAAAGAAAAGATTACTAAAAATTTGTTTTGGTGGCAGAAACTCCCTTTATCTAACAGTGCAACACAGCTTTTCATGAGGTGTGAGGCAATTTCATATGACCTTTTTCAAAAGTGATTAAGAAATGCCAGCTTCACTTTGTGTCATATGCAAAATTAAAACTGAGATTGCACTTCATCCTGTGAGACAAAAAAGAGCAACTATAAGAAGACAGGATAACATTCCAGTGATTTTTAATGGCTTGAATACTGGAGACAAACACAGTGCTCTACTGATTGGGATTTGAGTAAAGCAAGCTATAAACAATGCTAGTGCTCTTTTCCCTTCAAAATGGAAGTTGACAAAATATGCCAAAAGTTTAGGATTCTTAAAGATTTTAATTACTGATAATACAAAAATATTAAAATATAAAATATTTAAATAATATTTCTGTCCATTGCATTATATATTTTGTTTCTTGCCCATATACCTCATTTATGTTTCTCAGGTCAGGTCACAACATTTGTCCCTGTGAAAAGAGGAAGTTCCTTACCATTCACTTGTCTCCCAGAACTCAGGACTTAAGGAGAAAGTGGCAGCCAGGATTAGGCTTCTGACAAAGCTCTGGAAGATCTGACATAAAAGCTTGAGGCTAATTTCCAAACAATTCTTTAGGTTGGGTCAGAGCACATGACAGTCCCCCCCCAGGTGCCTGAAAACTGGATTTACAGCTTTCACTCTGAATGATGCACCAACACACTTTCCCTGCTGCAAGGCAGCAAAAGAGAAGGCAGATAAAATAAAAGCTGTGTTTTGCAATGGTTCCTCAGCTTTATTCAGCATAGAATATTATGGTGGTAACAAGTCTGGGGTACTGAAAAACTACAGTTCCATAAAGTTCTAAAAACCGTCAAGATTTCATCGAGTGTCACATTATTTGGTAGTGGGAAGGGTTGAGTTAAATCATTTAAAAACAAAACAAGAAATATATAATTCTTGTTCTTTTACTTATGAAGAAAAGCTTAAAAATGTGATCTCTGATGGCTCAAAAACATAAGACAAAGAAAATACATGCTTTGAAGTTCATGGCATTTACAAAGACCTGAGTCATGATTTTTATATGCTTGAAGTTGACAGTTATTTATTTAGTCCAGCATAAGTATGAGAAATGATAGAATAAATAGAATACAGTTGTTTCACTGTAATCATATATATTTTTAAAGGTATAAAAAGTGACAGACTGTCTTGCATTCTGTAAATTCTTTACCTTGTGTTAGGTAAAGACCTATCAAAGACTTTTTTCATTCAGCAAAAAAAAAAATCCTTAATCAAGACCCCATCTGGAGAAGTAAGGGTGCATAGGTGTGTGTGTTTCACCACCTGTATACCCAATAAAAGTATTGTGATGTCACCAAGTGCTGTGATACCATGATGATTTTGGAAAAGGCTGAGTAGAGTCTGTGCCTCTTTTTAAATCAAGCTCTTTTTTTGTTGGCTGTCCCCATCTTATGGAACAAGAAATCTGCATGTTCTCAGGAGACCATCCCCCAGAGCCCAGGATGAAAATGCAAGATATCTCTGGGACTTGTCTTTTTCTCCTGCTCCTCTAGGAACAGCTTGTCCTACTCAGCATGTTACCAGTCCACCAGTGACCCTGCAACATATTTCTGGGGAATAGATTGCTACCAACGGTGGGTGGGAGAGGGGGACATGAGGTGGGTTCTACTTTGAACTCTGCTTCCATGAAAATGCCATAAATTATATATTCATTCCAACTCAAGAAGGCATAGGGACAGTTTGTCATAGATGACCCAGAGTGGAGGGAAGCGGTTAGCAGAAAACACTAAAACAGCAGACAGGACAAGTTCATAGCACCAAACTGGGCAACACATTTAGGGCTCCTTTACTGTCCGTCTGTAAATAGTCCTTTTACTTGCATTGTCTCCAGTCTTAATCAAATTTCTGCAGATATTTGAACTCTTGGATGGATTTTTCTATGGAAATCAGCAGTACCCCCTCTCAAAACACACACATTTACTAATCATGGGGTTTTATAGAGGTCTTGTCATGTTTTTCAGCTGATTTCACTTCTATCCATTAAGCAAAGTATTAGCCACATTTAGTCCCCTGCACAAATGATTTTTATGCTTCTGGGGGAAGAGGCAAGTTACAATTCCACTCCTTATGGGATATTAAACATTTATTTGTTTGTTTGTTTATCGTACCATAACATGGTTGCAAAACACATGAAAGCTGCAGAAATAAAAGCAGAATTAAAAGTGTGCAGTTTAAAAACAGTTCAAGGTCTGCCTAGGTAACCTCCCAAACATTTCTTATGAATGGGATTGTGATCAAAAAAGATAGGATTCAAACATGAACCTGAAAAGGCCATGTCTATTTGTACAACTAGAAGTAACAAGTGCAATTCCCTGAATTATATCCACATCCATACAAAATTAAAAAACCTGAGGCAGATATTTCTTACTGAGCTAGGAACTTTGTCCAAACAACTTAGTTTTGTAAATGGCTGCAAAATATGCTTCTAATTCATCGCTCAAAATAAAAGAATGTGTCTCAGATCCTAAAGAAAAGCCATTAGGTTATTCAGAAAAATGGCCTCATTTTCATGGACACAGAAACATATGATTTGGAATTTGGGAGAAAGCCAGGCGATTTTTGAAGAGTTAGGGAAAAAAAATCAGGAACTGCAATATTGGGATTTTTTTCCACATAAAATGCAGCTTTTAGCAACTAGTAACTTCTAAAATCAGCTCATAATCAAGGCACTCTCGGGCCATACCTATATTCTGCCACAAGTGCATCTCTATGAGCACTTCAGCTCATATCAACAATACTGCCCTAAACAAATTGAATTTCCCAGTTGTTCCTGTTTATGATATTTTGGGTCACATTGCAGAGCAGACAAATTACAAGGAAGTAGATTCTTTCCAGACGAATTGAAACTGGAGGGTGCACTCCAGGAGCAAACCAAACCACTAAGGGCCATTCACTTCATAGGAAAAGAGATAGATTGAAGAAGGATTACCTGTAAAACAAAATTCTGGGTTATCAGAACAGAGTCCTTCTGAAAATTTATGCTTATTGCGTTGTATCATCTATTTATATGAAAATAAGCCTATGAACCACGGAGTCACTATACGACTTGAGGACAGTCCTCTAGACTCATTTGTGGCTGGAGAACTCTCCAGTACTAAAATCACACATGATTATCATGAGATGGAACAAGTATCTTCTGTGTTTGAAGAACTGGCTACATTAACTAAATTATATATAACAAATGGTTGTTAAGGGGAAAAAAATATTTTCAAATTCTATCAAAAAGAAGAAACATGAAATACCGCTTTTTGAGTAGGAAAATAGAATTCCCATGAATATTTTTCACTGCAAATCAGCTAGAGGCTATCTTGAAGGAGATGTAATAGACACATGTTTTCTGTAGTAGAAATGACGGTGAGAATAGGAACATTTGTCTTGTCAAATTCATTTACGAATGAAGTACAAATTGGGGGGCTAAGAAAACCACAGCCTGCTTTTTTTTAAAAGACCTGTAAATACTTCTTGATTTTCATGTGCCTTCTGCTTTTGAGTCTTTAGGTAGTATTTGCTTAACATTTTCAGCTTTTCTATGTTTAGACTCTTTATTCAACCATTCATTTATTTTTAAATGACAGCGGATATCATGTAATTAAACAATACTACGAGCTGTAATTTTAAAAATGGAAGCAAAAGTACAAATTCAAGTACTGTTAGTAAGTCTCATTATACAGTGCCAAAAAGCAGTCACATGCTGTGGCAGCCCAAAGCGCCAAGTGGAAATCTCTAAAACAAGAGCTGGGTGTGTTGGTTCTGACAAAACTTTACAACACCCATTCCTTTCATTCTAAAATGAAATTGGAACCTTATATGAGGTGTTTGTTATCAGGACATATTCTAAAAAAGGAACAGACTCATGGGTAAAACAGAATACTGTCAACTGAACGGTATTTCACTGAAAATGTGCATAATTTCAGTAATGGTATGCGAAAGCAAAAATTTAGCAAACCGTTTCTTTGATGGCTCACTCACAACTTGGAAATATGCAGCCTAGATCTGCATCTGACATCTCTATGCATAGTGGTAGGAATTCTAAAGACTGTATCATTTACAGCTTTTTGTGAAGAGCAAACACCATCTTTAAAAGCTACAGCCAGACAAATTTAAGTGTAATAACCCATCATTGGTTTTATTTTAAATTACTTGATTCTAGAAACTGGCGCTTGATCTAATGCAAATTGCAAGATCACAATAGTCCCATGAACCAGGAAATCTCATCCTTCTCATACTCCATTCAACAAACTCAAGGGAACCCTGGAAATCAAATATTTCCTTGTTAATATAAAGAAGTATTTGTCCCATAAGCAGGAAATATAACCTGAATAAAGGGCCAATACTGTAGGGTATTCCAGCCACGAGTTCCACACCAACACAGTACCACACCAGAATTGCAACTGCATCCTGAGTTGAGAGAGATTGGTCTTAAAATGGAGCAGGAAATAAGTGAACTAAAGACAGAAAAAAAACCCAAAATAAAACTCTTTGAGAATAAGACTGTATAAATAGAGCTTGTAAGAGATCAATCACAAAAAGTGCAAAGAGTGAGTCTTCTGAAGAAAAAGTATTACTTTGCTTCAGACACGTTAGAGCTACCAAAGTTTCAAAACTGGTATTTCAGAAATGTTTCTTAAATTCTTTGAAATGCATCATCTGCACCTAAAAAGGAGAAAATTTCTTTGAGAAAATATGAGAAAGAAATTTCTTGTGGCCTTGGGTGTCAACCCCTATGCTTCATATAACAGAGGTTTGCATTCTTAAAAAGACCATACAGAATATATTTGGTAGCATAAGAAAATAAACTAAAAAAAAAAAAAAAATCTGGTAAACATGTCGAGTAATTCAATGGTCAGGCAGGTTTTGAAAGAGGCTAACCAGACTTAAAAGATACAGCTTTTCTGACAAGCATATTTTTTGTTAAAGTTGAAATCCATTTAAAATCTCTTAAAATTACTGCTTAAGCCCCCCAGGATAATACAAGTCCATTCTTTTCAAAGTCTGATGAGGTAGCTTCTAGTGTTCTGCTGTTTGAATAGGTAAGAAAACAAACTGCACATCCCAGAGACAACTCATGCAAACATTATTTGTATCGATTTCAGCTAAATTATTTTGTTACACTCTTCATCTATGTATAGATTTCATCTTAGTTTTCTAACTCCTACTCAAGCATTTTTTATACAATTCCAATCTGGCCTTTCAGTTTTGAAACTTCATTTTCTTGTAAAACTTTATGGCTCATATTAAATTGGCTGCCTGTGTAGTCTGCAAATAATTTCTTATTGTTTATGTTAATCGATATTTGAAAATAATCACCGAATAAAAAGGTTTTGAGCTCCACCTGTTTCATACCCTAGCAATTCGGTTAATGAACTTCAGAGAGCTGAATTCTTCTCTTTTGGCCCCTGCTAACAGACCAAGTGTGCTCTGTTCTCTCCTGCCCAGAAATACTGAGCACTTCTCTCTATCAAAGCCAAGCTTTGAAATGGCTTGTTTTGTTCTCTAAGTTTAGAATAAAGGCAAACCCCAGTAAAGCAAGTAGCTTGGAACAGGTCTGGTGTATGTTTAAAAATACTGTTTGTTAACAAATTCCAAAATGAAATTGTTGCTATGTATCTTGGTCTAGTAGTGTTAAGAGGTACTTAAAAGAGATAATTTGGTAAATCATTTTTGGCTGCAAAAGAAAAGTTGTCATATATGAATGATGAAGTGGTAATACCAGAAATGTTATCCTACTTTACTTTCAAGCAGAGTAAAGTAATTACTGACTGACTTTAAAAATTGCAAGATGTAATGGTCTTTAAACATTTTGAAGAAATAGCAATGAGTGATGCAAAAATAGAGCTGACCCAATAGCAAATATTAAAATTACTAGAAAATTAGCTTAAATTATCATTGAAGAAGTAAATTAAAATAGATAACTTACAATGTGACTAAATAATATTAAAATGCAGAATAGAAGTATTGATATGCAAATCTTCATTTGCAAGGATTAATGCTTTTTAGCAGTTTTGCTATGAACCCTTTCTATTCCATCAGAAAGACCAATGTAAAAACTATGTTTTCTATATAAAAATGCTTCTTAAATTGAATTTCTGATTGGAAAGAAACATATGCAAAGGCTAAGAAATGTTAAGCGATGTTGAAAGCTCAAGATTACTGTACTTCTCTAAAATGGAAAAAGTAGACGGATCTGGACTTCATAATGTAGGCAAGTGGCCCTAGCTGCAGGTGATGGCAATTATCTGGATATATATTCAAAGCTCTATTCTTTCCACAAAAAGCTGAACAGCAACAAAATCCTGTTTCTTAACACAGTGGTTAAAATTCCATCCTGTGATGTGGGAAACCCTGCTCCGAATCATATGGAGTCAGCCTACCTTCACCACCTTTTTCATCAAAAAACAGGATGCCTCAGTCATTTTGATTTCCTTATTTAATGAGCTTAACTTCATAAGGAACTCCTCAGGTAGAACAGAAAACTGATAACAGATGTAAAGGACAGCCTTAGATATGTGATTCTTACTATAAAGCATGTTTGCTGATAAACTCCCCAAGGTAAATTGTGAAACACTCATTCAAAAATTGTCAGATTCACAAAAGAATAACAGCAGTCTTTGTAAGAATTTAAGGTTCAGGGAAAGCCTGCATGCCTTTTGGAATCCAGACACTTGTTCAAGTACATTAGCAGCATGACAATAAAAAGTCATGTATGACAGCACTGTCATCTTTAACATTTCAAAACATATATTTCAGAGATTTCTACAATTACTCGCAGATGTCAGATGGCAGGATTTCTCAAACATTTTTCCATAATTAGCTATTTTCCTCCACCATTAGGGAAGAGGAATCAACTGGGTAATTACTAAAACTGTATATCCCTTGGTCCTGTCACATGGAGGCTTATCAACTACGTGCATATTGTTTCACTGAAATCTGTTTCAGGAGGCTGCAATGTCCTGGACATCACTGTGCTTCATTTAACAAAGCAGGAACATTTGGAAATGTATTCAGTTAAAGTATTCTGGAATGATACATTTTGTCACCAGATCTCAACTACAAAAATACAAACGCTCTAACAGGTTTTGTAAATAAATTAGAGGGTTATTCTAGGTTTAAGGTGCTGCTTTATTCATGTAAGGTCATGGAGATCATTATTAACTTAAGAGATCATGATGATCTCTTGAATGTTTTTTGTATTTCATGCTCTAAACAGTAGATAATGAAAACACTGAGACTAACAAAACTGAACAAATATGTGAATGAAAGAAAAATATTTAATTTTAAGTTTCATGACTCATTTCTTTGCAGTTTTCTCACCTAAGACTTGAAAAGTTTTACTGTGAGAGTCTTTTTACTGAATATAGGCTTCAGTTTGCAGGGATGTGCTTGTAAACTGGCCACTGGAGAAAGGCACTGGCAGAGTAAAAAGTTTAAAGAGAAAACACAGTGTTCTTGTGAGTAGCCCTGGGCTTAATTAAAAATATATTTAGAGCTTTGTTGGAAGCTATTTCAACCTACTATTTTTTGGAGTTTGTACAACAGGGATTCAGTTGTTCCAAAACGAATTGAGAGAGGTATTTCTTCATGTTCAACACTCACCCTATAGACATTGGATACAGTCAATATTTAATAGGAGCAATACACCTAACATTTGCCAAAGTCTCCATGTGCCAAGTTTGGCTTTCAGGAAGGCCCACCTTTGGACATTAGGTCATCTGTATAATGATGGAAGTGGAGCAATCTTAACTTGGAGCATTGCATTTTCAAATTCATCTACTTGGGTCATGGCTTGGAAGACATAGTGCTACCGCCAATTTTCTGAGTAGACATTTGTTTCAATTTTTTACTTTCAGTTCTAGTGAGATCCCTTATTGCAACAATTTTCAAAAGAAGCTAGGCAGGGGATTGTACCACTGAAACCCACCTGCTCATCAATCTTGTCAGTTGGTCTCAGTCCCAAAGCAAGACAATTCACATCTTCAATACTAATCAGCCTGTTACCTAAGCAAAAATGATGTGGCAGTTGAAAAGCAGATGTTGAGTTTAAGCATAATGTTGCTTTTGTTGTGATCATTTAAGATTATAAAACAAAGTTTATATGGAGAGAGAACATTTTTCATAATTTAGCTGGTCTGCCCTCTTGTCTGTGGGCATTTATGATTGCATATCTTCAATATTTCTCTGTAATCATGAGTGAAACAGTTTGTTTCTTGTTTCTAAAGAAAGCTGAAATTCTCAAATAATCAATATCTAAGGAAAAACATTACATTTAAGTTTAAAAATAAATAATTTATTTTTAAGGGTTTAAAGGTGATTTTTTTTTCTTTTGGTTTTTTGTCTTGGTATACTTGCATATATTTTGCTCCTCCTAATGTTTTCAGCTACAAAACTCATGCACCATCTTGAAGTTTCCTCTCTCACTCCATCATTTGATCATACCTACAGCAAAGACCAAGACTGAAATTAGACCATAGTTTGTTTTCCTGATTCAGTCCCTTGGAGATGATGAGGTAATCAGTGCTTATTAATTAAATTCTTCTCCACTCTACTACTCTTGGGTTTTTGTCAGCTTTTTATATGAAAAAAAGTTTGTTCACTTCAAAGAATGCATAACATTATGGGTCAATATATCTTCCTTCTCACAGGCCTGGAAGTCAACGAAAAGAAGAATCTTCTCCAGTCTAAACAGAAGAATTCAACTATTAATCAGAAATATCCAACATGATTTTGTAAGTTTCCAATTAAACTTACAGACAGATTTTTTTTTATATTATTTTTTTAAAAATGCAAATGTTAAATTCTTGTCCCCAAATTAGCTGTCCAGCACGATTAGGATTGCAGTTTCCTCAGAGAAAAGTGCTTCTTACAGTAGCACAATTCTATAAATGACACTAAATTACTGAAGTGACAATCAAACAAGAGGCTCTTGGGCCAAAACTATATAAAAATGAAGATAAAATATTACCAAGAAAAAAAAAAAAGTTCAACGCCTCTTGGCTTTGAAGGAGCTGGGATTGTTTCACCTGGAGAAAAGGAGGTTGAGGGAGGACCTTATTGCTCCCTACAACTGCCTGAAAGAATGTTTTATCAAGGTGGGGGTCAGTCTCCTCCCAGGTAACAAGCATTAGGCCTCCAGCTGCACCAGTGGAGGTTTAGATTAGACATTAGGAAAAAATTCTTCATTGAAATAGTGGCATACATGCCAAATGGTGGGATCACCATCCCTGGAAGTGTTCAAAAAATGCATAAATGTGGCGCTAAAGGACATGATTTAGTGGTGGATGTATCAGGTTTAGGTTAATGGTCATACTCAAGGATCTTAGAGGTCTTTTCCAACCTTAATGAGTCCATGATTCTACATTCTTTTCAAATGCAAAGTGAGATCTAGGAAAATAATGACAAAGGACCAAATTAATTCGCTAATATGACAGAAGTATTGTCAGGGTAGAATTGGTAGGAGTATTGCCAGGTATAAAATTCTGAAGTAATTTAGAATTTTTAAAAAAAATTCTTTCTTGTCAAACGTAAGGACATGTTCTGCATGAGTGTGCTATATTTTTTTCCTAACCAAATTTTCCTAACCAAACAAAATTGCATCTGTTGCAATGAAAGCATTTTAAACTATTACATTACATTGGATTTATAGAATATTTTTTATATCTTCTCTCAAGTACTCACCGTCTCCAGGAATTTATTTTGTTCTGGTAGTCCTTTTTTCATTTGAAACTCACATACAGAGATGTAAAAAAGCTAAACTGCATAAATTATCTTTGTGTATGAATCACAAAGCTAATGAGTGCAGTAATGTATAGAGCTAATGTATACAGGTGTATGAAACCTTGTATTATGAAGGAATTTCTATCATTCTGCACTGTACAGTTTTTGACAACTTCAACATTGAAAACCGGGATTCAGCCCCTCCATGGACTCTTGAACTGATTGTTCAAATTTTAATCAGACGCACAGTAACCTTTCACAGAGCTTCTAAGTCTCTGACTGGCCAAGGGATATGCAGAGGGCATCTAAGTCAATATTCCCCAATCACTTTTCCCTGTTCCATAAAAGTAAGCATATTCCTATGTAACTGGGAAGTTTTCTCTGTCAAATAGGCTTTCCTATTCTGCCTTGGTCCTGTCTAGGTTATTCTTCTTTCCTTCTCCCACTCCATTTGTTCTTTTTACTGCTGTCAGGGTTTCATGACTCTTCATGTTCCTCTACAAAATGCAGATGATTCCTTCTCTCCCTTACACCAGTAAGATTTGCTGGCCTCTAATTTTATCAGCCAGCTACCTTAGTAAAATTAATGTGAAGAATGTGAGCAAACTTTGAGAAAAGCCTGATCTGAAATTACCTTACCCATATGACAGGAATTTTAATATGTGCTGAAGAGATATGAACATAATCCTGATTCTGCACCCCTGTTCTATCTGGATATTTCATTACATTTACCACATAAAATTTCATGGAATTGCTTGACTCTGTAGGCAAATGTTTGTATTTGAATGATAGCTCCAAAGGCAAGACTCTAGTTAGATGTCTAAATATAACTGAATTTGTGACTGTGTATGGTTTCATGGAAAACTAATACTTTTTTAAAAACTTTTGCATGAATAGAGAACCAGACATATCATTGTATTTTATTAGGCAGTTGGCAGTAGATGAAACCAAAATAAACCCTTAATGGCATAGACTAAAATTTTATTTTTTAAATGGCTAGAAATTACCAATTGCAAAACTCTACATTTTCCTTGACACCATTTGTAGAATGTACTTCTTGGGAAAGCTGATTTAACCTCAAATGTATAGCAAGATGTAGGAAGATTTGCAACATGGAATTGGTTAAACATTTGGTATTTTGAGAATAGAAAGCAACTATCTTTAGACACTTCAAAAACTCATTGTTCTCTTTTTTCTAGTGCACATCTAGTGCATATTTATTCTAATGCGTGTTAAGTATTGATTTTTCCCTCAGTTCCTCATCACATTTTATTGGAATATTTTGTTGGCTTTGTTCTTTTCCCAAAATCTCCTCTGAATCTAGTTTTTAGGAATTTTTTTCAGTCAAAAATAGAATTGAAAGAAAATTATCTTCAGGTTTCAGTATAGGCACAATTTTAAGTAGAAGAGTAGGTGCTTTCTTTCTTCAAAGCCTGATACAGTCTACTATGGAGACATTTTAATTATATGAATGTTACCCACAGAAGCAGATCAAAAAGCAAATAAAATTTTGAAAATTTAAATTCAGGAGTGGTTTTTTTTGTAAAAAAAAACAAAAAAAAACAAAAAAAAAACAAAAAAAAAGCACAAAAAAAAAAACAAAAACAAAAAAAAAAAAAAAAAAAAAAAAAAAACAAAAAAACAAAAAAACAAAGCACCTAAAGAATATGTCACAATATTGTAGCTTGGAAGAGAATAATTTAGCCTACAATTTTAAAGGTGAATTACTCCTTTTAGTTTTTCTGCATAGCAAGATGGTGAGTTTGGCTCTCATTCAGACTAGTTTTAGAGGGAAAATTAGTTGCTACTTAATAATATATCAAAATATTTGGGAGATGGGAAGTGTAGTCATCAAAAAACTACTGAAATAAAATATCATCATAGCAACATATAAAATATCTGATCATTCTGCAAGCTCATGTGTGCTTCTTATAGCTCATAAAAGACCTGTTTGAGTTTAAAATGTGCTGCTTCATATTAATACACTTATTTAAAATGGCTTTGCCTCTTGGCTTTGAAATTCAAAGAATTATAGCATTTTTGAGATACAGTTGCAGCTTATGTTTGTAGGTTACATTTTAACAGTGATACTTGCATCTATTCTATCCTTAAACAACATCAGCTCAAAAGAACAAAGCAGACATCACAGTAAGTCTTAATATTTAAAGTATACATCAAGAAAAAAATCCAAAAAACCCAAAGCCACTGCCAGAGCCAACAAACCAACACAATGGGTCATAATTCCACAAAATATGAGGGGTCACTTATATCTCCGTGGCTATTTTCAGCAAATTATTCAGAACAGCAATATTCTGAATGGTGGTTCTGGCTGTAGCTCCAGAAAAAAATTGTAAACTGTATGGACAAACAGTGTGCCACCTCGAATGCTCCTTGCTCTTCTTGTTCTACTGTCAAGCAATACTTTAAAGAGAGTGAGGTCTGCTCAATATCTCACTGTCAGTACTTTCTAATATTGCACTCACACTGGTGTTTAAAAGCAAGCTGTGCATTATTGCAGCCTAATCAGCTAAGTTTAATATTTCAGAGAAAGTTAAGCATCAGAGAGATGAAGAGTTTTACTAAGTGCATTTAGATCAATGATTACAAGCAGCAAACCCAATAATCCATGCAATAACCATAAATGTGGTCATGCAGCAGACCTGTCAAGAATATAATCTTACTGTTGGCCAAGGGGCTTATCTGTACTTGTCAATGTGTCATAAATCTGGAGCACTGTTCTCTCCATGGGACAACATGCTTTTATTTTTGCTTAGGTTCACATACACAAGCTTAACCTCAGAACTTCAGCTGATATTTCACAATAAGTGTTAGGATCATCTAAAAATAATTTTGTTCTTCTGCCTTGTTCCTGATTGTTATGGTATGGATTTTCTGTGTAAAGACAGTATAATTGCCCCTGAATAAAGTTCCGGTGTCTTAAGGTGTTATATATTTACTTCTTTGTTCAAATAAAAAAAATCTGTCTTCAAACCAAATTTTTAATGATTTTATCAGCACTAGTTTATTCAAAATATCAGACCCTACAAGTAAAGAATAGCCTGATTTGAACATATAGTAAATTTATGGAGTTGTGAGCTTCCTTTCTGGAAAAAGTAGCTCATATTTCTCTGGCTGTATAACCTCTCTGAAAAGTCAGGGAACTCTCACTACTTTTGCTGCATTAACATTTACTACACTGAGGAATACAACTATAAACTTTTAAAGTTAAGCTGATTTTCTGCTTAGGCTAGGCTAAGTACATGCTTAAATCTGTTCATTGTGCTTTCACTTAGGTATTTAAATATTTTCAAGTTTAAATAAATAAGAGAGGAAGATATAAATCTGTGATATACAATAAACTTAATCCTATACTATTTCATACACCATCCATAGCCAAATTTTCAAAAAATTAGAGAAAGTTTTATTTTATTTTCTCATGTGCTCCTTTAGAACCATATCCTTCAAAGACTCATAAATATTAACCTTGCAGCATAATAAGAACATCAGGGATTTTTATCCAGAAGAATGTTTCCACAGATGAAGATGCAGGGTATAGAATGTCCTATCAGGGGGACATTCCAGCTGTAGCTGGAACGTCACTAGGTAAAAGAGAATTTTTTAACACTATGGGATTTAGTTAGAAGCAGTCTTCTGACTGTATTAACCTGACCTATCTATTCACTGATCAAATTATCAGTTATAATTCTTTCTTTTCTCCCATTCCATCAAGCACTGTTTAGGAGCTGGTGTGCAGCCTTAGCAGATAAGGAAACAGTGATTACTTAGGTGAGTACCTTGCTACAAAAATTCCTCTAATTTTTTAACTAACTTCATTTTCCAAATCAGAGATATGAACTTTCAACGGAAGTGAGAATTAAGATAAATTAATGAGTATGTATTATTTCAACTATCGTGCAAACACATTATTGTGTTTGGCTTCTTTGAAGCTCAGCATTTTTCAGCTACACTCCCTGAAACTAGCTTCTGGAGCTGAATTGGTTTTTTAAAGCCAGTGGGCCACTCCTTGGTTTCTCAGATTGAAAAAATTAAGTCAGGGAGAATGCTACAACCGACCGAGTTCAGGCTGAGGGAGCTGGGGTTGTTTCACCTGAACAAGAGAAGGCTCAGGGGGGCTCATCTATTGCTCTCTACAACTATCTGAAAGGAGACTGTAACAAGGTGGGAGTCAGTCTCTTCTTTGGGGCAACCAGTGACAAAACAAGTGGACAAAGCCTCATGCTGTACCAGGAGGTGTTCAGAGTAAACATCAGGAGGAATTTCTTCATTGAAAGAGTTGTTAAGCATTGGAATGGACTGCCCAGAGAGGTGGTGGAGTCATCCTCTGGAGGTGTTAAAGAAACGACTAGATGTGGCCACTTAGTGCTGTGGTCTAGTTGACAAGACGGTGATCAAAGTTTGGACTTGATGATCTCAGAGGTCTTTCCCAACCAAAATGATTCCATGAATCTGAAAGGCCACGTGGGCTGGAAAACATATGTCATAGATCAAGACTTTTCAATTAGGATGTTCTCTTGAATGTAATATGGTTTAACACCATGTTTATGGTTTAGAAATAAGTTGAAACATTTAAAAAGTTCTAAAAGAGAAATATCTTTATTTCTTCTAATCAAGAATGTACAAGTTGCACTCTAGAAGGCATTTCATGCCAGACTAGCTAGATTAAAAGAGGCTTTTGCTGTTATAAAATTATTTACCTATTAAAACAAAATCTGATTCCAGAATGACAGCTTGTTTTTTGACCCTGTTTTATGACCAAGTATTCTGTGAACAATTATTTACACTGAATTATGAAATATTGCATGAAAGAGGGAAGCTAAAGGATTGAGTTATTATGCAGTATAACGTTATACTGATCTTTAATGTTTAGTTGAAGTTAAATTACCATACATATACTGGAGAGTTTTCAGGGGTAGGAATATAATTTATTTCAGTTTTCTGTTTAGTACAAGGTAAATTTTCTAGCTGAGACTTCCATATTTTGAAGAAATATAAATTATTAACCCAGCCGAAGGCCAGTATAAGAAATAAACCAAAGTAACTGTGTTAGCTCCTCTTCAATATTTCTTTCTTAATTATATGGAGAGCTTTCCTTATAGTTTTCACCTCTCCTTTAGCAGAAATTCCAAGATCATCTTTGGTGGAAACTTATGAAAGATGCCCTCACCCACTACAGCTACCAGATAAGCCACCCTGTCAAATGTCATATAGTCAATGAATCTTAAAATACCACCATGCCTATTATTAGAAAAATAGGCACCTCAGGCAACTTTAAAGAAAACCTTGTGGTGAGCCACAAATATGCTGTATAGTCCCATGAAAACAGAAGCCAAGGAACTCACAAAGGAAAGAAAAGATGGTTTTATTTTAACAGTTGTAGTGCAACCGCTGCAGAAATAGTTCAAGCTTTCCATGTCTGTATGTGTATACATTTTACAAGCTTCTATATACAAAGCATGTTTCAATTCTTCATCAAAACAGACATCTAGTGATGAGTATGCATGGAACAGGAAGAAGAGAAGTAATGCAATCGGCCTTCTTTTAGAAAACAGAATCTTGTATATATTTTGTTTTTATCAATGGCATATGCCATATGCCAGCATCTGTACAATATCTGGGTGTCATGTAAGTATTCTTATGTTTAAACTAGCTCCAAGACTGAAGAATTCCCTCAGTAGGAGAGCAAGTCTTAAAAATACATTTAGTACTTTATTTTTAATTTTGAAATTGTTTGACTACTTTACCCAAGTCACTGAGAATAGCATCTTTGTCCTTCAAGCATATATTTCTGCCATTTTATCAGTCAGAACTTCCCCAGATTTTTTTTCATCTTCCTCCAGATGTCTGGAAGCCTGCTTTAAAAAAGCGGTGCCACATTTCAGCCTAATTTCAAGCTTTTGATACTGAAGAACAATTAAAAGATTGCATAGCAAAATGAATGCTCTGACTGCTCAGTCCTTGATACCCTGTAGAATTCTTTACTAGGCACCAGCTCAGCCTGCCAGTATATTCCTATATCTATGGCCCATTTGCTCTGTTCTTGTTTGTCCTACCTGCTCTCTAAGTTTGAGGGACATCCACCCATGGGGAGGAGTTCCAGCAAGCTCAACATCCTTTCCAGATGGATGGAAAAAAATATTTTATATCATTGTTATAGCCTTATCTTGTCTGATTTTTTTTGGCCCCTAAAGGCGTTCTTGAATGCACCATGCTCTGCTGCATCTGTAAAAGGGATTTATTACAAGTTTTTTTGATGCTTTTATTACATGATTTTTGATGCTTTTCCTAAGTGACTCTTCAAACTCTTTCTGTCACTCTTTATATATTTGCATTTAATCTCTAATGGTTCCTGATACTTCCTGCTTTTTAAATTTGGACTTAAATTTAGCTTTTTGAGGGATCCTTTTAATTTTTTAACTCTGTAATCCCATTCTTTCTGTTTAGCCATGGTGGCTCATTTTGGTCCCTCTAAAGACCCCCCTTTCTCACCAATCATTACAGTATGACTGCAATAAATTTTTAGGGACTAAATGTTTGTGAATGCTAATACACTGTGACATACATTTAACATAAACATATTCTGTTTGCTTGTATTTACACTTTGAAACACTTGAAATTAAATTCCAACAAGAAATGTTTTACTATCAGAGGGGTCACAATGTATTTACACCACAGCATGAACATGCTCAATAAGAAATTTGCTTATGAACAACAAGTCTTTATGAAATTAAAAATAAAAATAACAAAAATAAAAATAAAAATAATCCAAGTAATAAATTGTTGTTAAATTACTTTTCAATAAATATGTTTCTTCATAGCATAGGGAACCCAAGTAAGCATGGCCTAAAATACAACCAAGGCGAAAATACTGTAAAAGCATAAAGATCTAGAGATATAGGTTGACAGAAAGATAGATAGAAGATAGGCAACAAAACAAGGCTCCTAATTAAATATGTTAAAAAAACTTGGGTCTAACAGTCTAAGAAGTTGTCACCACACTTGGTCAGACCATTCAGACTACTCCAGTAGTGACCTGCAAGGGAACTAAGAGCCCCTCTCATAGAAAGCCTTACAGTTACTAGGAAAGCAAAGCAATTCTTTTCTTTCAGCCTGGAAGCAGCTCTTTTTCAAGCTGATGCTTCAACTCACTGCACTGTCTTTTACTTTGCCAATATCTAGTTGCCACTCAAAGCCTGAATTTCTCTCTTTGGTGTGTACACGTATATCTTTGGTATATTCCAGTTATAACTAAGTATGAAACTAATTGTACATAATGCAGAAACTGACAAGGAGTATATACACAGAAATGTTTCATAGAATCATAGAATGGCTTGGGTTAGAAGGGACGTTAAAGATGATCTAGTTCTACCCCTTCTGCCATGGGCAGAGGGTTCTACTACACCAGGTTGCTGGTGATCATCCAACCTGATCTTGAATACTTTCAGGAATGGGGCATCCACAGCTTCTCTAGGCAGCCTGTTCCAGTGCCTCACCACCCTCACAATAAACGATTTCTTCCTGTTATCTAATCTAAACTTACTCTTTTTCAGTTTGAAGCCATGTATACACATGCCCTCATAGTCACCATCCTTCTTGTAGGCTCTCTTACTGTACCTGAAGGTTGCCATTAGGTCACCTCAAAGCTTTCTCTTCTCCAAGCTTAACAATCCCATTTCTCTCAGCCTTTCCTTCAGAGAGTTGGCCCATCTCTAGTCAACTTGGCAGTCCTCCTCTAGAATTGCTCCAACAGGTTTATGTTCTTTTTATGTTGGGGACCCCATAGTTGGATGCAGCATTCCAGGTGGGTCTCACCAGAGTAGATGAGAGGGGCAGAATCCCCTCCCTGGCCCTACTGGTCACACTTCATCCACATTTTGGATGCAGCCCAGGATTCAATTGGCTTTCTGGGCTGTGAGTGCACATTTCTGGGTCAGCTCCACCCTCTCATCCACCAACACCCCAAAGTCCTTCTTCTCAGAACTCCTCCCAGTCTGTTCATCCCCCCAATCTGTACTGATCTTGGGGATTGCCCCAACTTAGGTGTGGCATTTGTACATCATGATTTACTTACAACTTACGTTATGCTCCACAAGTTATCAGAACATTTATTGAAAGAATTTGGGTTTAGACTACCCACCAGACAGACCACAGAGACACAGTCTGGATGCTAAAGTTTTTATTATTAAAAAAAACTTAAAAGAAATCGCATATATTTTGTTAAAGTGGAAGCAAGCAAGAACTTTTTTTTTTAATTCAAACTAAAAAATTCTAAATAGAAATTTAAAAATGCAACCTAAAATAATAGCAACTAAAATGTAATTTAAAGCCAAATTACAATGACAGAGAAAAAAAAGTAATTCTACTGACAAAGTCATGATTTTAAATTGCTTACCGCAGTGCAATCATTTTGAAATCCTCCTATTTTTCATTAAATGAGGACTGGAGAAATTATGCACAGATTTTAAAAATAGCTATGTTCAATGTCATTAAAAAAACTGTAACAACAATTTATGTTTTAACTCTTCTGCTTTCTGTTTGTCTTAGATTTGCAAACCTGTGCTGGTCTAAAAACAGTTACCTATTTGAAGCTGGGGCTATTATTCTAGGACAGAGCTTCGAGGATAGGGCAGATCAACTGAACATGGTCACTGCCTGCTCCACCTGATGCCCCTCCAACTGATCAAAAGTCCTCCCTGTTAACATTCTGGTCTGTCTTCCTCCATCTTTCTCCCTGAGGAGAGGATACAGCCTCAAAAATCCAGACAGTCTCTTGACAGGGCCTCTTTGGCACACCCAGACCACTGAAGTAAGGTACACAGCATTTAGTCACTTAGAGCTTACCCCACCTCTCCTCAGAGGTGTGTCACTGTTATGCAAGCAGCATATAAGAACCTGAATATTGCTAATTTTGGTCATTCCCAGTACAGATTCTATGCAAGTGCATTTGTTAAAGAAATAAGTAAAAACCATTCTCTGATTCTTCTTTCACTTTAATAGGATTTTAATTTGTGCAATTTTATGAAAATGAACAGAGAAAAATTAAGTCCATTGGATGGCTTCATGCTGGCAAATATATTAGTCAAAAGCAGAGTCAAGTTTAGAATCCCAGCTGCTTTAAAAGACTACACAAAGCTTCTCAACCGATGTTGGGCAATTATGGGATAATCTTCAAGTTGCTCATAGCTAAAAATCAAATTAAACCCTAGAAGCATAAAAGAAGAAATAGAATTCTGACACTGGTTATTACTGTATTCCATCTCATGGTTTTTTAAGGACTTCATCTAATGACTATTTAATGTGTGAGGACGGCTCAAAGTTATTTCAAAGGGATTGCTGTCATATGGGGGCAGATGCTGGATCTTCGGCACAGATGTAACAAGAAGAAGTATATTTCCCCTTGTGCCCTGGAGACACAGTCCCTCAGTATTGATGCATCTCTATCTGTGCCTAAGCACTTCAGCTTTTTATGTGCATTGTTCAAGACTGCTTGCTGAAGCAAAACTTCATATTTCATAGGCATATTTGTGGGTAAGCAAACATTGTTACTGATATAGAGCTCCAAAGATTTGGATAATCAAAATTGTATTCCTCTATAGCCTTTCGTCCTCTCAAGCACATTAAAATACCAACATATTAGAAGCTCCTAAAATTTATTTTATAAAGAAAGGTATAAATGTGGACATCTTTTCAATTTTACTATAAACATAAACATAGGCAGGTGGCCTATTTCTTCTGAAATTACTTAATGTTATGGAAATCATCTACTGCAATCAGAAGATTTGTGTCTGGATTTTCAAAACTGACAGAATCCAGAGGCCCAGAAATGCTCACAAAATGTCTTTTCTGGCCACTTAAGCCAGAGGTCTGTATACTCTTCTTGTTTACAAAATGCACCCAACCATTTCAAGTAACTATTCAAATACCTTTAGAAGTTTGGCCTTTAAGCATTACTCACATTGGGAAATAACTTCTCATTTTTAGACTTAAAATGTGTCTCCAATGTAAGCTATCCCAAAACAGATGCATCTTGGATGAAATTAATTTTGTTTTAAATCTCAGTCCTTGGTTGCACCTCTGACCAGTAATAAAATGATCTATATTCCAAGTGTAAGGCAATATAAATCTCTGATCCTGCTGACTTTATAAAATTTTTCCCTTTTCCCCTCAATTTCATAACCCAAAAGTCAAACACTACAAAATATAGAGTCACTCCTATATTTGACAAAGGCTTTTTATCACTCTGTCTACAGTGATACGTATGCATTCAGCTTATAAAGCTTGCACCTTGAATAATAATTAGTTTAGCTATATTGTTCATAACATCATCATTAACAAGGTGGTGTTGGGTCATAGGTTGGACGCAAGGATCTTAAAGGTCTTTTCCAATCTAGCTAATTCTGCGATTCTGTTAAAATGCAAGCATATCTGAAGTTCGAGAAGACTGGAAATTTACCAAAACAATATCTGACATACAGAAACACTATTTCTGTTAATTGGTGGCATGTTAGCTGCACGGTATCTCTATACCTTTTAAACACCAAGGAAATGAACAGCTGAAAGATCAGCGGTAGACAGCCTGCTCAAAGATTCTCCTTCCTGAGAGCATACAGATAAAGGACAACTGTAGCTACAGGCAAAGATTCCTTTACTAATGTAATGTGGGTGGGAGATGCCAGCCTACATTTCCATAGACACACTAATTATCACCTGCTAATGTCTTCCTTGGAGACATTCATCAGTGTCTTTTTCTACTTAATGACTCTAAATTATTTAAGGTAATCTTGATTTAGTGCTATCTCCTGATAGCTGATTTCTTAATTTATTCACAGATAAATGATGATTTAAAACATGTTAATAATTACTAATTTTTAATAACCTGACTTTATTGACAGACATACTCAAGTTTTAGAATTTGCCCATTAGAACACTTAATTTTTTCAGATGATATTCTCACTATATTCTTGATTATCAAGAGTGAGAAGGAAGGAATTGTCATGAAAAATTTAATTGCGGTATTAATATACACATTCCTTACTACACATTCCTTAACTAAAGCAAACAATAATATGCTTTTAACAGAAGTTCCATTATATTTGTTTAAGTCACTATTTTGCTTGTTTATGTTTTTCAACATATGCAGAAAATTTAACTAAATATAAATTTATCCAATTTTTTAGTTTCAACTTGTAGAACAGTGTCCCAGATATTTTTATTTTTAGGTCTGGTATTTGGGAAAGAAATATCTTGACATGGGTGAACTCCAAAAGTAAGTATAACTACAAATTTCTGTAGTAAAGATGTTTGAGGTACATTTACATTCAGGGAAAATGCTGGGGAAATGGGAGAACATAGACTACTTAGTATGTGTATCAATACTTTTTGTCAAATATGAATGAAGCTTTAGATAAAAGTGCCTATTTTTTGTTGCATCTGTGTTTTAGAAATATGAATGCTTTTGCCCTTTGGTTTCTCATGAATATACAACTCTTAAGAAAATGAAGGCATAAGGCAATTCTCTTGATATTTTGGATTATATCTACTTACATTAATGCTAGTGCATAGTGGATGGAGAATCAGGATTCCAAAGAAATTCTATGACCTTCAGATCAACAGCTCTCAGTGAGTGTTTCTGCCAGGCCCATTGTTCTCCCAGATACAAGCAAAGAAAACAAACCAATACTTGTCTAAGATAAACCCTTTAACTTATCAGTCTCACAAGCCTACAAGTAAAAACCTTTAAGACTATGTCTTGTAAAGTTCTTCAAATATTTTTTTAATCTATTCCATTTGAATATTTTCCCAAATCATGACCACAGGAAAATCATTATACCTAAGTTACACAGATCTCATTAGGCAAAGATCCTGAGCAGGGACCTGACAGAAAAACAGTGCAGTCTGTCCAAAGAGCTGTTCTGTGGGATGAAAGCTGAATAATGTCCATAATTTGGGATTTATCATTTCAGTGTTTGGACTAGAGCACAGAGAGCTACTTAATTAGTCAATAACTCTTAATCAGTTTCTCAAATCTGAACAACCAACCATCAGGGGAACTGCTTGGGTTTCAAATTACTGCAAAATAATATGTTTTCAAGTGTTCCAAGCTATATTTATAGAGGTTTTGTACTATGTACTACTCTCAGTCACAATGTATTTGCTTTTTCATTAGGGCACTATCTGACAAGAGACTAGCTCTATGAAGCCTGTGCAGTTCTTTGTCCTACTTTGAATGCCTGAAGTCCAAACTTGGAATCATTCCATGCAAAATGAAATAATAATGTTCATGGAAACCTGCCATTCAACCACTTCCAGATGAAGAAAACTGTTTTCCTGTTCTTTTCCTCCTTAATCTTCAACACTTACCTCCTTTTAATTTAGTTTTGCTTCTCAGCTTCTAGAAGTGTCCTACATTAAACAATTACTATTCACTCTCTTCAGAGAATGTACAGTATGCCTGGCAAAAAAACTGAGAAAGGAAAGGAAAATCATAATATATGCAAGAAATATTCAACAGTAGGTTAGTGTTTAAAATTCTGAGCAGATCTATAAAGTCAAAGAAAAAGAAAAGCCAAGATTTTCTTTTTGCATCATTTTATTTTACCACGTAAAAAAAAATTGTATTTTGTTTTTTTTTTTTTCATCAAGGACTATTTTGGTTTTCTGTTATGTGTGTTAATAACAACAGCTTTTTGTTATGAAAATCAACTGTTCCAAACAAGCCTCATTTAAACATTTTTTTCCTAAATAATACAATATATGATAATAGGATTTAGTTCTTTCTGCTGAAAATATACTTGCTGAAGAAATATAGGAAAAGTTAACTTGTAAGTTTGACAACCAACAGACATATTAGCATATTAATGATCATTCTGAACTGAGAGACTGTATAAGCAGCTAAAGTGCCAAAGTGTATATTCTTGCACAGTTGTCATAACAAAAAAGAAGATAATGTAGAATGTGTGTAAAGAAAATTTCAAAGTATTTGAAACAAAAATTGTTTATGCATCTTAGAAGAGCCAGTGAGCTTCCTCCTTATGCACTTGGTCTCAGATGCAGGCAAAACTTTTTAAAGTTAAAAGCAGCATGATATTTTATGAATGGCAATTGGCTTGACTGATTATAAATTTATCAAGAAACCTTACTGCCCTCTCTGTAAAAGACAACGATTCAACTTTCCAGATTGTCCCCAAGTCGTCTGTCAAGTGCTTGTTGCAGAAACTCAGGTACAGACTCACTATTTATATTGATCAAGATCTGGACAAACAAAGGAACTTCATGCAAATTTCAGTGTGTTCTAAAATGTGGTTAAATTGAGGCAACTCTGCAGCACCTTTGATAGAAATCTCATTGAGGATAATCTTTCATATCCAACCTGCTGGTCAACAACTTGTCTTTAAAAGAAAAGAAAGATTGCAGAGAAATGAGCAGAGGCTACCATCATTTTAATCTCACCAAGCATATATTTTTTAGATTTCAGTGATAATCTTGTAGTGCCACAATATGATTAGGATACAATCAGGAATGCAAGAACAACAAAATATTTTCTAACATGCCTACACATGCCTATGCAAAAAAAAAAAAATGGTTGGAAGAAAGATTTATTGCTGAGCAATATAGTTTCTCATAGATTATATTGTGAAATAGATTATATTTTAATGTAGTTTTCAGTATATCAGCATCTATATATCCATATTCAGTAAATATATCTATATATGTGTATATATATAGTGTAGATGTGGCTGATGATATGGAATTCCAAATTAGTTCAGTTCCACTGTCATTTTCCGACTAAATGAAACAAAAGTAAATGAAAACATACATGACTTCACTAAACAATGTAACTGTCTCTAATGAATGTCTTCTCTAACTGCCAACAGAGTTTTCATACATAAATAACAGCATCTCTGTACAACTGAGCTAGTCAGGCATGCAGTGATGGGTGGATTGCTTTGAGATCGAAGCTGCACCACTGAGCACAGAGCAAAGTACTGACTTGACAGTTTTTGCAGTTATTATGACAAACTACTCACAAGCTGATAGATGTAGATTTAGGATATATGAAATAAACATCTAAACGTCTAAAACGACACTCAGACTCCTAACACATGTACCTGCCTAAGGTCACCCTCTGGCTACTATTTGAAGTTTGAAAAAAAGACTAAATACACCATTGGTTTGCCCACTGATTAAAAACATACGATGTTGAGAAAATGATCAACTTCATCTTTTGAGCACATCATTTTCTTAAAATAGCTAAGACGACCTCTGTGTCAAAATAGCAACATGAAAGTTTTGCCTGAGGCTGGGTGTATCTTTCCAGGATGAACATCTTATGCTTAATGAAACAAGTGATGCACACAGAAAATAAAAATTGAATATCAGAATTGCTATTAGACATGATCAGTAAGATTACTAGCAGAAAGAAAAAGAAAAAAAAAAAAACTAATGCATTCTGAAAACCCTTTTTTCTATTTCTTTTCAAAATGAATGAAATATTCAGAGTTATACTTCTCTGAATGGTAATAGAGAAAAAAAATATTTTTTGTATTACCTACACATAGGAAAGTGCACATAAAGAAAACTCCTCCCTGTAACTGCCAATGAAATGCTGCATCTGAGCAATAATACCACCCATAACTTCAGGTGTTGATTTAAGATAACATGAATATCCCTTAAAAGTCACCACATGTTTTGAAAAATGTCACTGTGTGTCTGTGCCTCACTGCGCATTGTGTCAGTCCTGTCCCTGAAGGTGTGACTGTAGGGGCAACCTAACTGACAATATTCAGAACCTGACCCTTTTTCTCAGTGTCTCCAAGGAAAAGATAGCTCTGATTTTGTTTTGCATAGAAGAAGGAAAAAATCCCAATTTTCTATCATTTGTTTGGAAGAAATAATTATATTAGGAAAAAAAGATAGAATATTCACTATTGGTAAAATTTCCTGTCTAAAGCTTATCTATCCAATTTAGCACCAGCTGCTACACAATGAAAGTAAAGCCAGCCTTCTGCAATTTCTATAAATGTTTTAACCAGCAGTGTTAAGTAGTTACTTATAGAAACAAATGCAAAATCAATTTACACAAAGCAATATTACAGCTAATATCTCAAAATTAATGAATTTTAACCTATTTTTGGCACATGGTAAAAGGTCCTGTAATTGTTCATGTAGAAAAACCCTGCATGCCCTTTATAGAAGTATTTCTGTACTTACCACAAGTCCTGCAGATTCAATCAGCCTCTGCAGCCTGATTATATAGGTCCTGAAGGATGACTGTAAACTCTTTATTTACTCTGATAAGCAAGAGGCTGTATCAAAACACCTACAACACAATTAATTGCTTGGCTTAGTCCCTGAAGAAATCTTGAACTTGAAAAAACTTAATAAAGATTGCTTAAAAAAAACATAAGATCATTAAGCAAATCCTTACAACTAATGTTTTCTCCAGTACAGAAGCAGTATAAAGTGTCCTGATCTTTACCTTAATATTAGAATGTAGATAAGTTCATACTCCTGTTCTTGAAGCACTGCAACATTTCAAGTGACAGTGTGTCGGGGCCCACTCCCTGATTGGGGTGGCCCGTAAAGGTGGAAAAGTCTTTCCTCCAACCCGTGTCTCCAAAGAAAGACTCAGTAGTCTTCGGTCGTCCGGTCTCAAGGTAGTTTATTGTGTGTTATCTAAAAGATTTCTCCCTGAGCTGCTGCGGTCCGTTCAGCAGTCAGACAAGGGCACACACCGACGCCCAGGGGGCTGGTGCCCTCTTTTATATCATACATTGCGTATTAGATGTTTACAGTTTTCCCCCAATGCCCATCCCCTCTATTGAATAGTGACTTTGTACTCTAAACCAATCTGTGAATGCCAACATCACCAAGAACATGGAGGTTAGGAAGGAGAAGGAAAAAGGACAGGGCACACCCAAGTCCCTCCATCTTAGAACTTCTGACCCCCATGTACAAAACTCAGACCCCTCTGTACAAGGCCTAATACCCCCCTGTACAGCACTCAAAAACTCTTCCTCTCACTTTGTGACTACTTCTACTGTACAAGGCCTAAAACCCCCTGTACAGCACTCAAAAACTCTTCCTTTCCCTTTGTGACTACTTCTACTATAATATCTAAACCTTCGTGATTTCTTGTTCTTCCTGCAAGGTTGGTAAATTGTTCCATGGATCAGGTTCAAAGCCACAGGGGTCTGTGGCTGCATTCCAGGGTCTCAAATGCTTCTGACCTGGGCCCGGAACATCCAAGAGTGTCCAAGGGACATTCTGGGTTCAGACCACAGTGGCACTAGAAACTACCTTCCCCTTAATTAGGATAAAATTTGCAAATACAAGGTTGAAGAAGTTAGCCTTCATCTAATTGCCAGTTTTATAAGTTCTCAATGAACAATAGAAACAGTTCTTAAGTGTGCTGCAATGGCACTTTCCCTGCAAAATGGTGGAAGGCATTTGAGAATGAACAGTCATTAAATACACCTCTTTTTCTCCTGTAAATTAAACAAAAGCAAAAAGAAATGAGAAGGTCATCTGGAGACGTGACAGTTGATGTTCAAGCTGACTTCTCAGTGGCGTAGTGATTTCATATAAGACAGAAAGGTAAGTCAGGGAAAAGACATGAAATGCAATTTTAAACTATTTATTTTTAGAATAGGTTCCTGTAATAAATTCTAAAAGGAATCTGACAACATATTTGTTGCTAAGTTTATGCCTCTTGCGTATCCTTTTCTGCTTAGCAACAATTACTGCAGATATTGTCAGGTTTTGTCCAGAAAAACCATCATAACTATTTCAAGTATGAAACTTTCACAATAAGGGTAATGATATCTCAAATTCAAAGTATTTCCATGTAGGCTCAATTTTCATGATGAAAAACTTTAATTCTGAAGAATTTATCCTTACATTTTGCTGTCCATAAAGGTCTCTATTCAATATATCCTGGAGCCCTTTCTCAATATAAATAGATAATAGCTGGACACAGGGTATTTTTCACCAGCTAATACAGAGCTCACACAATAAAGCAGATTGTAAATTATTCTCAGAAATGGAGAACTTTGTAGCTTTTATCAAAACGGGGCCAGAAAAATGAAATTGTGTGCATTTTCATAGAGAAACAGTAAAAGGAGTGGATGTGGAACATTCATTATATGCTGCTGACACTGTTTGATTGCAGGAGAGTTTTGGAGCCTGGTCATTGAGAATGTCTTGAATAAATTACTTCCATTAATCAATTGTTAAGAATTGGTATGTAAATTACTATGCAAACTTAATTAGCTGCTTCTCTATTTTTAGTATCTAAAAACCCCCCACTTTAATATTATATATCTTCTCTTTTTTTATACAGCAAATTAAAGGAATTATCTTTGTCAATATTTGATTTGGAATGAAAAAAAAATATTATGGTAACCATGACAACAGTGTCAGTAGCAATAAATCAGCTGAATTACAATAATGGCAATATGTAAGCAATGGAATGTGAGCCTTTAATGGAGCAACACGTTCTGACCCAGTATAACTATTATGAGGACACCCTGGCTTATGCTGTCTTTCATTTATGATAAAGGCTCTTATTCCCAGAGGTGCTGCATGTAATGGAGCTTTTAACGAAGTGGGATGAGTCAGAGATATGTATAACAACTATTCAAATTCATGTAGATAAGAAAGAACTCTACAAGCCAGAGTTTTTTTTTTTTTTCACTTACGTTTTTTGATATAAGCCATTATGGACTGAAGAATTCTATGCTGTAATAGTTGTAGTATTTGAGTGAATTCAGATTGGTCAGCAATTTTATTAAAATATACTGTACTCCATCAGAAATATCTTTAATAGTCAAACTTCCAGGTCTCAGGAAAGCAAACATTTGAAAGAGGTCCCTAACACTGGAAACATAACATGCAATGAGTCCCAGGCTCTTTGGTCTGTGTTCCACTCTTCCCCAATCCTTGGAATTCCCTGCTAATTTGTCTTGTTCAGCTTGCAGAAGAGACGATTGAGGGCAGTCTGCAACATCTTGAAGTGGGACAGTGGAGGAAAGGTGGTGAACTCTGCTCTCTGGTGACCAGAAATAGGACACAGTGAGAAGAATGAAGCTGCATCAAAGTTCAGACTGGAATGCAGTAAAAGGTTGTTCACTAGATGTGTGGTCACAGAATCACACCTGCCAGTGTTCAAGCAGCATCTAGATGATGCTGCCAGTCATACGGTTTGGTTCTAGTTAGGTCTGAGAGTAGCAGGGAGTTGGACTCAATGATCTTTATGGGTCCCTTCCAGCTTGAGAGATATGCTATGGCTCTATGATTGCTTGCATAGGCTCAAAAGGGAAAGGACATGATAAAAAGTCTACTGTGGATTTTAGTATTTCTATTTCTCACTGATTTGAATGCAAGCTTTCAGTATTGCCACAGAGTAATGAAACACAATTTATGAAATTTCAAAGAAATTTCTCTGGGTTTTTTTTTTGTTTGTTTTTGTTTTTGTTTTTTGTTTTTTTTAATGAGGCATGGGGAAAATATGTCCAACTTAATATTGTCTTCAAATTTTTACAGCCATCTCCAAACGAATTGCAACATATTACCTGATTGTTCATTAACGTGAAAATAGTTTGCGTAGCACATAATTCTTCTAAAGTTAAAGAATAATTGAGGGAAAAAAAAAAGAGAACAATTGAAAAAAAAAAAACCAACCATTTTTTTCTGTCATCTAGCTAGTCCAAGCTCTACACATAGAGGAAGAGAGGTTTTGTCCTACCAAGGTAACGGAACTAAATAGTCTGGTGAAACATAAACTTTAAGGAATTTATAGATTTTAGAGGAGCTAAGATTGTAGTTAATAAGCCTTACTAGAGTTAATTAAAATAAATGAGTAGGCCTTGATGAAGTTAAGAGTTAGTAGTTAACTAATAATTGAATGCTTGTCAACACAATATTTAGTTAGCTGGGCTTGTAATGAAGAATATAGAAACTGACAAATAGCTTTTAGGAACATAAGACAATTGTGGGCCTCCTCTGCTTTGAAACCAATTGAAGACAGGGAATGGGAGTTCTACCAAGAGTTCATTTGTCATATTTGCATTGAAAAGTTAGAAAGGTCAGAATGAGGAAGACTTCCTTTATTTCCTCATTTTGGGACCCCTCCCATGAAAGGAACCACCAACCTATTTCGAGGAACAAACTACGCATGCTTAATAGCTTTTGAAATGGTTAGCATACGAAGCGAGGAATGGGATGTACCAAAATTATGAATATGTATTTGTATTTTGGGTATTCAATGCTTGTACAGATAAAAGGACTCTGCAATCTTCTGAAAGGTGCGGTGTGTATTTGGGAGCTATCCCGCATGCTGCCTGGCGTCGTAATAAACATACACTTTCTGACTTTAAACTCTTAGAGAGTTTTTGTCCGTCACAGTTGAATATCAGTACTAGATCAATATCCATATTTCTTTAATAAATTACTGGTAGGCAAGAAGACATTATTCTACAGGGGAGTAAAAGACCCTAAATTGCCTTCATCTCATGCTCTGACCCATCCTTGTTGTCAGTCACACAAGCACATTTACATACCCTTCCCTACTGAGCACAATCTCTTTCACTTTCAGACAAGAGGAGTCTTTTCCCTTTTCGGCACAGATGAAGATGGGCAACACACAGACACCTGCACAGACTGACACTACATTCTACTTATCAGCTGCCCTGAAACAACCTGAAATCACTGACATCACTGTTATTTAGGAGGTCAGTTAAGTAATTAATATATCTCCAGCTTTTGACCTACAACAAAACAAAATAAGTATGAAGGCATACCTAACAACTGAATTATGGATACTTGCCAATATGTTCAAGGCACTTGCTGAACAAAATAAACAATATTATCTAAAAATAATCCTATGTCAAATGAAAATTTCCTGCTTTTCATACGGAAAAGCCAAAGCTTTAGAACATAAAAATGATATTTCTGGGTTAGAGAAAGTTTATTGCCTCACTTTTTACAAATATTTTCTCACCATGCTTTACCATATTATATTTGGTTTACATTACTTGTGGTATGTTTATAGCATGGACAGAGAGTAAGCAAATTAATTTGTTTTGTATTATAAAAATACCTTGTCTATAAAAGTAGAAAATGTGATAGGAACAAGCTATTCACATTCTGAAAGAAAATCATGGAACTTCAGCTGCAGTTTGTGTATGGAAGATTACACACAGGGCTGATCTTTCTCTCACATTTAAAAAAAATTTCTGAAGTTATTTTCAGGGGTTTTTTGCTACCTCGCAATTGAATGCAGGTCATTCCTTCAGAGGAAGTCTCTAGAGTTTAGATTACAGTTCCTTCATACAATAAAAGCAAAAACTCACCACCACCAGCAACAAAAAAAATAACCTCTTATGACTCCAGTCAAAGGGGTTTCTCTAGCTTTTATTTCACCATTTTTAAACACTTTCTTTCAGCTTAAATGACATTAGTGCTAGACTAATTTGAAGACCACCCCCTCTTCCATCTTCTACTTTCACCTCATATGTGCACTTAGGCCAATAAACAAGATGACTCAGAGCAGTTTTCTGCTTTCTTGGTGCAGGAGTGATTGTCTGTGGGAGTGTGCATTTATGCATGAGAAAGGGAAAAATTATTCCAGAAAAGGAGGAGGAGTGGGATAAAAGGGAGTAAGATGCATCAAAACGGCATTACAGAATTTCAGCTCCAAGAAAGTTTGCTGGAGACTGAAATGTGGATGATGTTATCCAGGCTAATCTAGGCGTAACAAAGCTTATAAATATGCCGTTCAAATCTTGTATTTAGTTACAAAATATGAAACTTACATGTGAATCCATTAAAATAGGATGGCTGAGGGGCCAAATCCTCCCAAAGAGGAAGACTCACTAGTTTTAATTCCTTAGTGAACTCCAGTGAAATATAATACACACAAAAAGAGTGCCTACTAACATTCCTAGCTCTGCATTTTTAGGCAGCAAAGACATTCAATATTCCAGAGTGCAGAGCAGAGGATAAATTTCCCTCAGCAAATAAAGCTATCATAACTGGAACTGAAAAGATACAGTCACGGAGAAGCAACACAACACAGTCCAGTGTAAGGTTGTATTTGGTTTATTAACCCTCCAAAGACGGATGTTCTTTGTTGCATGCCTCAGTAAGATACTTTTTTTTTTCCTTCACCCTATCCAGCTGTCTAAGACCAATAATTACTTTATCACATTTAGTACAAAGTACAGGTCAAAAGTCTCACCTTTTCAGTTTAGCAAGCATGTCCAAACAGACCAGGCAAGTTAGTACATGGGAAATGGAGAGCTCTTTTTTCTAAATTAATTGATTTTGCTGAAGGTAGAAGGGAGGAAAGAAAGAGCAGGGATTTAGAAACACATGGCAATTAAAAAAAAAAAAAAAACAAACAGAAACGCAAATCACAGAGGATTTTTATTAATTGGGTGAACACATCCAGGTGCTTTAACATGCTTGTGAATAGCTCTTAACCCTCCCCCAATTCAAGAGGTATTTTAATGTTTAAGAGCATTAAGCCCCTTTTTTCTGGTAAGACATGTTAAGATTCCCTTATACCATATATCCATATGCTTTGTAATGTGATATGCTTGCTTTTAATTGTTAGCATTTGCGGCGTTGGCTTTTTCTTTGCCCCGGTCCCGGGCAGCTGGGGGTGCCCAGCTAGGCACTCTGCTTTTCGGCGAGACCAGGCTGCCGCGTGGTGTGGGGCTCTAGGGCTGAGCCTCTGCGTGGGTTGGCCACTTTCGTAGCCACACACTGAGAGGAGACGAAGGGAGAGAGAAGGCGCACTCTGCCCAGCGACGCTGAGAACTGTTTATTTGCCGCATGGCTGCCACGGTGGCCGCAGCAGCATTCCCAGGTGCACATGTGGGCAAAATGGTGGCTTGGACAAAGGGAACACGGGGTTAAATAGGGGGCGGGAAGACAGGGGTGGAAGTCCCCCTTGCCCAATGGGGAGAGGCGACAGGGGAGTGACGCGGACCACGGCAACCTAGGGGAACATTACAGATGTGGGGACAGTGTTCTGGAACAAATAGGATTACAGAGGTGGGGTGGTTGACACAGAACTTTCTGTGAGGAAGCAGGGAGTGGTTACAAGATTGACAGGTGAAAGCACCTGTAGCAGATAGCTTGGAGTGAACCATTTTGAGGGGGAAATGGGGGTACATAGAACCGACCTAACTAACATTTATTAAAACCCCTAACTGAACCAACCCTGCATGCAACAAGCATTGAATTAATATTTTGCTTATATTAGTATCAATTTCTCAATTTCTTACAAATTGTTTCCACTCAACTGGATCCACTGTGAGCTCTCTCTATTTTTGTTCTTTCCATCATTTTTTATGTTTGCTCTTTTAACTTCACAGAATTTCACCTTCTCTTTCTACTGTATCTAAAAGATCAATTCTTATAAAAGCATAGCACTCTCCTTTGTTTTCCTTTGGGTTTTTTCTTTTGCAAGAAATATCCAAAATATATATTTGCATCAATATAAAAAGATTTTTAAAACTATTTCCAAGGAAAGGTTTTTTGATGGTTTTTATTTTTACTTTATTCACAAAGAAATAATGTTAAACTGTGGGAAAAGGACATGATATTTTGAGGCAGTGTCACCGTGTTCCTTTGTCCTCTAGACAGAATGACAAACTTTGTCTGGGATAAAGAGAGGTCAGTTGAAAAGAAAAAGAAAGGGGGCATCTCCTTTATTCCCAATGTATCACCATGTTCCACTTCATCTTTATATCTACTTGCCCTAGGTGCAAAACAGGAGTATTTCACAGAGTGCTCATTGAAGGTTTTTTTCCTTTATCAGGAGCACCGGATAAACTCTGACTGAGAATTACTATTGTGAGCAGGATGAGCAGAAGTTATCTCACACTGCAGTTCAAATGGGAATTAGGAGAATGCATCAGGAACTCAATATTCAAAGTTTGGGGTTTTTTTCATAATATTTCATAATGTCTACTGGAATCAATCATGTTTCTTGAGATTTTGGGGATTTCATATTTAGCACTTTATATAATTTGATATTTAAGAAATAAAGTATTCCAAGTTGGAATAGGTTTATCTAGAATTCTGCCAGAATGTATATTTTTACAAGTTAGATATTAACATTTATGCATCCGTATTCACATATATTGTCCAATTCTTTAAGCCTTGATTTAGTATGGAGTCAAGACTGATGTTGCAATATTCCTTATGAGTATTTCCTTTCCTTCAAGTTAAAGAATTTGGTATTTCCTAATTTGCTATTAATTTGGAGAAATCTAAAAGCAGGAAAAAAAATTTCAAATCTATGGTACAGGTATATAGTGTATATACACATATATACAAAACAAAGATGAAATCTTCCCAATTGGAGATGAATTTTTGGACATAGAAAAGTTTATGAACTGAATGAGTTCTACAAAGCTGCAACTCTAAACTGCAGAGGAACCAAGAATTATTATAGCTACAGGAAACATTTGACATTCATTATTTCTGGCATTTCCCGCCATTCTTGTCCTTTTCAAGAGCTCAGAAGAATTTGTATTCATAATGATAGTCTGAATGACCCTATTTGTAAAAATAAAATCACAGACATAAAAAGAAAGCCAATATCATGTTTTCTACGCACAAAATTTCTGCAATACAGGAAGGAAAAAAGTATCAACATGACGTAAGAAATGTCTCAGTGATAAGATGGATTACAAAAAAAAAGGTTTTGTTCTCTCTTTTTTGGTAGTCATTCAGCAGTATATAGGCACAAAGTCAGTTGCTTCAGGTTTAGATTTGTTTGGGGTTTTTTAATCCAGTGATCATGAAAATGTGCATGTGATTAGGACTGACTTTCAAACTATAGGGCCATTTTATTTAAAGGTGAACTGAGTTTTAATAATAAAATAGTCAACATTTTTCTAATGCAGCTCCAAAAAAGGTCTCCTAATGGAGTATATTTCTATAGAATTAGGTTTGTGCTCATTTATTTCATAAAACTATCTCTACTTCTATGTTATTTTCAGAGTATTAGTTGTCCCAATTCATGAATTTAACTTATTAGGAAGTACATGAATTACAGCCATTTATTTTAAAATTCTGTTTTAAACACTATTTCCAGCCCTCTAACTAGGTTAGGAAATGAGTGACTTTATTCCCCTTTAGGGTCTGAAACTTTTTAGCAGTCTTCAAATGAAAAACATAAGTTTCAAAACATCAGGACTTTACTGAAATAAAACTACTCATGTAAGAAGCATTGTAAAGCATTACCTGGACTGAGGTTGGTCCCTCCACCTTACCCATTAAAAAAAAAAAAAAAAACAAACAAAGCCTGAAAACATGTATGTCTCTTTCTCCTCCACTTGTATTTTTGTATGTTGCAATTACTATTTATTAAACCTGGAATTTTTTACCTCTTTGCATTAGAATGACCTTGGCTATAAAAGAGACATTGTACTACTCTGATTAACTAATATTATATGCAGTTTCCAGACCTCTGTAGCAGCATTTACTTCAACTAAAATATTATTGCTTATAGCAGCTACAAATCAGACTCAAATCATGACTTAATGACTTCTTTTATAAGCAAAACACTCCACAGTTAATATCGCTTCCTTTTTGTCAATGTGTAAATTATTCCATTCCAAGGAAAGCTACATACTAAACTAGGTAATGCATTGTTCAGAATATATGCCATTCAAAAATGTGTTTTTTCTAGATCAGCAGGAAAAAGTTTGCAGCTCTGCATGTCAAGAGCTTTATCTCAAAACAAGCTTTGGGTATTCAAGTGATTCCTGTTGAATGGTAGGAAATTTGCAAGGAACCATCTTGGCTATGGGTTTAAGCTCCCACACTGGGCTGGTCACAATGGGCAGAAACTGAGTGAAGGTAGTCTTTTTTAAACACTGCCCCTCCTTTTTAAACAAGCCCCTCGCGACGTTGCATTCTTTTCCCCAGCCCCACACAACTCCAGACAGCTTGGAATGGCGCTGCTTCTCGGCAGGACTCGGGGACACCGCTTGCTTCCAGGTGCTTCTGCGTTCCACGCACCAGGGTGGGCTGGCCGCGTTCTGCTGCCGGGCGTGAGGGGCAAGACGAAGAAGGAAGGAACCGTCCACTCTGTCCACGTAGCTGGCTGGAGAGTTTTTATTGGTGCGTGGAGCTGCGATGGAGAAGTGCTGCTGCTCTCCAACGCCGTGTGGACAAAATGGCGGCAAGCAAAGAACGGAGTGGGGTTTTATAGGGACGGGCCAAGGGAGGTGGAAGCCCCCCACACCCAATAGGGGCAGGCTACGAGGGTGTGACGTGGACCGGGTTGATCAACGGGGATGCGACAGGGGCGGACACGGGCTCCAGGGCGAATGGGGTTGCGGGGATGGGGTAACAGACAGGGAAGTCTCAGGAAGGAGTAGGGAGTGGTTGCTGGAATTGATCTGGAGCTGGACACCACAGGGGGAACAGGGGTGCACAAAGGGATACACAAGACCGGCTAAGTAATACATATCAAAACCCCTAATCTGAACCCAAAATCCAGGATGCAACAGCCCCTCAGTAGCTCCTGTACACCACTGGAAGAAACCACAGGTATTACCAAAGACTTAGGGAATTTCCTGGATGTGGATGTCATGTTGATAGCTGAGGGGTAGTTGCATTTTATTTTTCATTTCACCACAGACACAAAAGCAGTAACCTCTGAGAACTTCCTAAAGGCAATTCAGAATTTAACACATCGATAGAAAAGCTTAGCTAAAACTTAGATTTTGAAGAAATATTCAGAAACGGGAACTATTTTAAATGCCTTGTTAAAAGTTCAATTGTCCATTATTAGTCATTGCTTCTATACTGAGACGGGGAAGGTTTCTCCATTTAATCTGTGAAGTTATGAGTCTCAATAAACAGAATCCCTTTACAGTGAGTTAAGGACTATTTATCTTTTCATCCATGTTTCCCACTTGCACTGTCTGCCTGCCTTTCCACCATTATCCCAGAATAAAAATTTGTGTTTGGTAGTCACTTTCAGACCCAATTAAAACCAAACAATTCCTACAGTTTCATTAAAAATTATCAGAGTGGAAAATAAGGATTCCAAATTAGTGACTCTTCCACAAGTTAAGCAAAAGGCTATGTGTTATTTCATCTATATGAGACATCACAAAATCAGCTTTGGAAAGAGCAGATGTATGCAGCAGGGAGATGCATTATATGATATTCCAGCCACAGTAAACAGTCAAGTCATGACATAAAAGACCTTGGGAAATGAGGTGTTATAAATTCCAGTATTCATGAAGCTCTTTGGAGATTAATTCTTTTCAGTGACCCTTAGTTTTACCAGGTCTTATCACTTAGTTCTACTGATAAATGTGATATATTATAAATACTACATTAGTTTAGACTTGGATGCTTTAGGTGTTTCAGTGAAATTATCCTAGGTGACTTCCTGATTTAAATACACATAAAAAAACTGCTTTAACAGGCATTATAGTTTTCGTTTATGCTGGAGAACCACACACACATTTATAACTGCACAAAGTAGAGCACATTGCACTGCTATAGCTACAAATATATATATATTAGAAATAGGCCCCACAGAGCAAGCACTGGGAGAATGGACACAGCTATACTTCCATCAGAAAGACTTCTTTGTGCAAGTGCATTGTTTCAAGGGAAGGGCAAAGCAAATATTGACTCTGGCCAGACTTAGCATGGGCTGTCTGTACTGTCCACAACAGTTCAAGCACTTTCATCACACTTTCTTTCTCACCAGCTTATTACTCTCCACTACGTATCAAGTGTCAGCCTTTTATTCACTAAAAATGCCACCCTGAATTTTCCCCACAGACACTTCTGTGCTCTTGTTATAACTGCCACTCAAGGAGAAAACAACCTGTGAGCATCCACAATATCTACTTTCTTTTCTATCAAAATTCATGTGTACAACGTCACCTACAAGCATACCTAGTCTATTCTGTACTCGTAGCTGTCTTGCTGTTAATTTGCATTAATAATTGCCTTTCATCAGTGACAAAATTATCCTTGGATTCATTAATCCTTTATCTTCTAGCATAATGAGGTCAGGGAAGATGAGTTGGCCAGGGCAAAAAGAAAAAAAAAAAAAATTGAAAACCCCAATGCTCTACTTGTTTTCACACCCAAGCAACTGACAGATTGTATGCATCCATACTCACATTACTACAATGTTCTATGCATGTGAACAATTCCACTCAAGACAAAAAGGCCATTTACAATTTCAGAAATAAATGTTTGCATGGATGCAAGTTTTTTTGTTTGGCATATAAGGTGTTATATTTCCCCAAAGACCTTTTTCCAAGGTCCATTCCAATTTGTTTTTACCTATTCCTGTTCTCTCATTTATGAACCATCAACAGCCAAAATAATGGTAGTTTTTATCTGAGAGAAAGAGAGAGAAAGAGAAAGAGAATGAGAGAAAGAGAAAGGAGAGAGAGAGAAAGAAAATGAAAGAAGGAAAGAAGGAAAGAAAGAAAATGAAAGAAGGAAGGAAAGAAAGAAAGAAGGACAGAAGGAACAAAGGAAAGAAGGAAAAAAATAAAGAATCCAAAATAACTTTTAACAACCCTATCATCAGGGATAGTCAGCATGGATTCAGTAAAGGTAAATCATGTTTGACCAACCTGATTGCCTTCTTTGATGAAAAAATCTGCTGGGATGAACGAGAAGGAGAGCAATGGATGTTGTCTGCCTCAACTTCAGCAAGGCTTTTGACACTGTCTCTCACAACATCCTCACAGACAAACTCAGGAAGTGTGAACTGGAGGTATGGACAGTGAGGTGGGTTGTAATCGGTGGAAGAGGGTCTGGCTGGAAGCCTAGTGGTGTCCCACAAGGTTCAATACTGGGCACAGCACTATTTTATTTACTTATCAATTATTTAGATGAAGGGCTATATGCCTCCTCAACATATTCACTGATGACACAAAGCTGGGAGGAGCAGCTGACACCCTAGAAGTGCAACCCTTCAGAAGGACCTCAACAGGTTTGGCAGAGAAGAACCATCTGAAATTCAAAAAAGGCAAAAGCAGGGTCCTACAGCTGGGGAGGAATAACCCCATGCACCAGCACAGGCTGGAGATTGACCTGCTGGAAATCAGCTCTGCAGAGAGGGACCTGGGGGCCTGGTGGACAACAAACTGTCCACGAGCCAGCAGCATGTCCTGGTGGCCAAGAAAAGTAGTGAGATCCTGGGGGGCTTTAGGAAGAGCATTGCCAGCAGGTCAAGGGAGGTGATCCTGCCCCTCTATTCAGCCCTGGTGAAGCCTCACCTGGAGTGCTGTGTCCAGCGTTGGGCTCCTCAGGACAAGAGAGTCATGGAGATCCTAGAGCAGGTCCATTGCAGAGCAATGAAGATGATTAAAGGACTGGGGCATCTTTCTTACAAGGGCAGACTGAGGGAGCTGAGCCTGTTCAGCCTTGAGTAGAGACGTATGTGAGGGGACCTCATCAAAGTCTGTCAGTATCTGAAGGGAGGGTGCCAAGATGGATCCAGGCTCTTCTCGATGGTGCTGAGCAATAGGACAAGAGAAAATGGACAGAACCTGATGCACAGGAAGTTCCATCTGAATATGAGGAAGAACTTTTTTACTGTGCAGTGATTGTTCAATGGAACAGATTGCCCAGACACTTTGTGGAATCTCCCTCTCAGGCGATATGCATGAACACTCTGGACGCAATCCTGTGCCGGGTACTCTAGAATGACGCTGCTTGAACAGGGAGGTTGGACCAGATGAGCCACTGCTGTCCCTCCCGATCTCACCCATTCTGTGATTCCCCTTCCCGTTCTCCTCTTGTTGCTAATCTATGCACAGTGATCACAAACTACCAGAACAGGCATTTTACACGAGTAAGCACATTCTGACAGTGTTTCCTGAGAGATGCAATTCTTAGCAACCCAGATAACAGAACCCTGAAAAAAATTGTCATTGAAGAAACAGAACCTGTGATTCACCACCACTGAGACTAATACAGGTAAAGCGACAGTGGAGGATTTTTTATATATGTCCACTGTTCTTCTTCATTAACCAGAGTATAAACAGCCTAGATATGGAAAGAGAAGAGCAGTTCAGAAAATACTCAATCATCAGCATATGAAGTTCAAATCCATATATTTACTATGAGAGATAGTGGTTGTAATGGCAGTAATTTTTATACTTTTTTATTTTCTGCAGTAATATTAAGGTTGCTACAAATGTTTTCTACTCTTATCAGATAGACAAAAATGTCTCTACTGGCAACACCTCCTCCTCTAATGCTTAGTTTCATCCTTACTTATGAAAGCAAGAATTTCAAGATGTGAACCTAATTGAAAAAAGTTAGAAACTGAAAAGAGACAATTTTTTCTCTTGGTTTTTTTTTTTTTTTTTTTGTTGTTTTTTTTTCTGAAATCTTTAATGCTTTTAATATACAACAATTATTTATGTTATTGGATTCCAAGGCCTGGCTACAACCTCCATTTCAGGAAGTTCCTAAAATGTGATTAGTCTGGGCACATCTGCTCTGATTCTCTTAAGTATCTCTTGCTGTCTGCCCACTCCCAGACTCATGAAATTTGCTGCATGTCCTTGTAGCATGATTCATTACAGACTTTCTTATTAACTCAGCACCCAGAAATTTCATCAGTGACCTTACTTTACTTCTCCAATTACTTTCCCAATTCCCTCTGTCCCTATCCCTCACCAGCAGATACACAGCACCTTCAGGTTTGTGTCAGCTTTCAGGAAGTGCTAGAGGATGCTTTTCTCTCCCTGCCTCACTGCTATTTGCTTAAAGCCTACGTGACTAGAACCATCTCTACAGGAAGGCAAATATATCTAACAAGACCTGACAATGAGTTAAGACAATCTTGCATGAAAATTCTTCTTCATAAAGCTTTTCAAAAACCTTTATAAACTTCTCTCTCATATGTGCTCATTTTTCCTTTGACACCAAAATTAACAGTTGTACAAATAAAAAAACAAATTGAGGGGAAAATAATTGGAAAATTTGACATTTTAGTGGCTAAATATTAAGACTTCCCTTGGCATTATATTTTTCATTTATATTTTTATTTCATGAAACCTGAAGGGAGTATTTTTTAGACTTTTGCATTAATTACTTTCATTTCAACTCTAGGAAGCCTGTGTTTTGCATATTTAGATCTTTGCATTCTCTAAGAATGCCTTTAGCTACTGTTATGTTACCATAACACAATTTAACTTTGATGATATTTGGCAGAAGAATCTCTGAAATTTAGGAAGCAAAAAGTCACACAGTCATTTAAACATAAGATTGCAATAAAAATAATCCTGTCAAAGTAGGTTTTTACAAAAATTGCATAGCATCCTATTTATTATATTAATTCACAGTAATTTTGAGGCAGCAGAAACATGAAAACTCAATTAATCAAAACAAGCCTCACTCCCCCATCCCCCATCGCCCCCCAGAAAAAGAAAAATATTGCTGGAGTTTACTATGAGTCAGATCAGGCCACTCTGGAATGCAGATGATGATTTAATCAGAAACATATACACACACATTAAATAACCCCCACAAACAAACAAATAATCAAACAAATAGTTTGTTAAATTTACCCTAAAAATTAACTGTGGTATTCACCTTTTTTCAGGTGGATATTTCTTAGATATTTTTCAAACCTCATACTGATTTCTTTAATGAGAATAAAACAGAGACAGGCTGGGGATCCACATGAACAAACAATATTTTTTTCAGTAGATTTGGCACATTATAAAGCTTTTAAATTGCACTATTAATTGTAACAGAATCTCAGATTGGCCAAGGTTTGAAGAGACTTCTAGAGGTCATCTGGTCCAACCCCACTGTGCCTCAAGCCACTTGCCCAGGACCATGACCAATAACACCCCTCAGGAAAATTTCTATCCAACTTTATCTTTTAACTAGCAGCCAGAAAGCACAGTCTATTGTGAACTAGGTTTAAAACCTCAAGGAAAAGGCATTATCTTAGTAGGATGGATTCCATGGACCATATACACATGAAATTGTATAGAAAAGATAGTTTGATTTTAATTGTATAAAAATGGTTAAGAAACTGACATGTAGAAAAGTATTATATTCAAAGAATGCAATTTAATTTGGCCTTACCTTCCCTTTATTGAAGAAACACTTATTGAAACACATTTGTTTCAATACTCCCAGCTATGCTCGCTCATAGCACAAGCAGTTTATATGATTACATATTTTGCCTATAGAACCTCATGTCATTCACTGCACTCAGTGGACAAAGAGGCAAAATTAAATTTAAAACAATCAAGAATTAAATGTGTCTTGGTTATCAAGTACTTAATTTTACAAGCCAAATAACTTTTCTTAACAGAGCTTTCATAGATACAATAGGTTTACATAATCTAAGAGGAATTACAGATTAGGGTGTCCGACATTTAAAATTCTACTCTATCTACTGTCTGTAGTTATTTAGTCTTAAAAAGAGCTTGAACTGAATATTCATGGACTATGGTCCAGCAGGGTGATGTTCAGCAATTTTTTGCTTGCTTTTTGGTAATCCAGTAAGTTCCCTCTGCTATCAGTAGCAAGATTTACACTCAGAGAACTGTCATGTTTCCTAATCAAGTTTTCTCACTAGCATGACCTTTTAACACCTGGTTAGATCAGGTATACTGAATTTGAAATTTCTTGACCCACAGTAAATATGAAAACTAAGCACTACAAGGAAAGGGAAGATTAAGAAAAAATATATACATGCAGTCACACAAAGCCAAGAGAAAATTCATATTACATTGCTTAAGAAGCACATTTGCCTCCAGAAAAGAAAATAAAAATAATTTCACTAAAAATAATACTTCATATTTAAAATATTGATGAGAATATAAAAAAATCCCTGTGTGACCTATTCAAATGATTTGAAGTCTCAGTTTGGGTTTGCACAGACTACTCTACATTGTGGCTTGAATTTAGGATGCCCTGAGGCTGAAGTGCCTGGAGCAGACACAAAGGCCTGATGGGCTTGTGAGTTTTGGAAAGTTTTGCCAACTGGAGACATTAAGTCCTGCATTACAATGGAAAATACAAACGACTAGTCTCAAAGCATAAAACTCCCTGACCAAAATATTTTCAACAAGTCTCCCAAATCTACCTAGGGTTATCTTTTAATAATACATCCATGAAAGAAAAACTAAAAAAACTATTTATTCTATGTCATACTGCCACAGACCTTCCCTGTGTGGACAGTACTTTGACATTAACTAGTCATTAAGCATAAAACTTCTTACTACTGATCTGCAAATTACTCCAAGTTATTTTGCACAGAAGGACGAGCTTCCAATTTCTTCCAATTTAGTATTCTTCTGTTATACTTATCCAAGTAGTTAACTTTTAAAGTGGAGAAAAAAATCATGTTCAATATGAAATGTCTTTTCTAATGGGCTTTGGAAGGTGTCACACCACACAAATAGATTTTAATTGACTTATAGATGAAATAGTCTTCCTCTATTTAAATACTTTAATTTATTAAACATATCACAGAACTCAATATTATAGGTGTCCAGGCAAAATTGAAGCATTGTGTTAAAATATATTTGCTTTTCATAGCTTTAGCTAAAAATTATCTTTATGAATTTTCTTCAATTATTATTGTCCTGCATTATAAATATCTTTGAGCCTTCTCAAATCTAAGGTTATTTTCAATCATTTCAGTTTTACCACTGTTACAGGTCACAAATAATTTCTCCTGGAAGTTATAAACAAAGTATCTATGCTTTTTTTGTGTTCTGTGTTTTGAAAGACTAAGTGCTCCTCAAATAATCTGATGATAGATAAACAAGGTACAAAATAATTAGAATGTTTAATTAATAAGTCATGAGTCTCCATCAGACTTTATGCTTTATGAGAAGCAAAATAATTCAGATGCAAACATGAATTTCAGTGACAGATAAAGCACTGTCATACAGAGATATGTTTAAAGTAGTATTTAAACTGGCAATTGATGAACTGTTTAGTTAGGAAATTTAGACAGGAAAATATTTAATAAAGATATGTATCAAATAGCTATTCAACTTTTCTGCACAAGTGCAGAAAAAATTCCTACCCAGGCTGTTTCACACAAGTTTATCAGAAAATAAAAAGTCCACATACAGTCTTTGTCTGTATTATAAGCATTGAAAAAAATAGAAGTCAGAAGTCTCACTTTCTAATTTAAATTTGTGGGCCCAGTTCATCCAACGCTCTGGAGAACTCTTCAGGTTATCTGTGGCATTAAAAAATCAGCAGACTCAGTGAGAAAGTTGCTTCCAAACCTGAATGCAGTCTCACCTGTGATCAGCCTGGAGATGCAGCAAAACATGGCCAGCATTTAACAAGCTTTTCCCCTAGGAAGCACAAGGTTGTTAAGAGTCTGAAGGATTTCATTTAGATTCTGCAAACATGTGAAACTCCCCAACCATAGGTACTTTCTATAAAATCTACTTCTGCAGTTAATTGTGAGATCACCAGGAATTTTTAGGGAGGCCTAAGCATTTTTTACTGGATATTTCTTTCCATAGTGGGATTCACTACAAAAACATCAGCTCCAGCCCTGCTGAGGAGGCAATTTTTACCTGTCACACAGCAGAGAGCTGCTATTACAGCTACCCACTGAAAGTACAGGAAAGAAGGGAGAATTTTCTTACAGAAATGCCAGAAATTGATTGCTTCTATGACCTGGCCATATCTTGTCAAAGTCTGCTTGTAGTTCATACCTGGATGAGACTAGGCATTAGGGGTGAGGGGTTGTACTGGAGGAATATTAAAACAGCCAAAAAATTTTCATGTTTTTAAGATGTTAGCATTTAACCAGATGTATACCAAACCATCTTTTAAGACATGCAAAATAATACTACCCAACAATACTAGAACTGCTTGTGTCTAGTTTTTTTCGTCAGTTTTCTCTTTGATCTACATTTTGTCTTGGTAGTTTCTTCCTGAACTATAGTCCATGCTCCTGTCAAACCTGTTATGTTATTTTAGCAAACATTATTGTCTCTAATGAATTCTTGTCCTCTTCACTATCTCTTCAATGCTTATAAGGCACACAAGTCTTCTGCTCCTTTAATTAGATTCTCTTAAAAAAAAAAAACAAAAAAAAAAAAACAAAAAAAAAAAAAACCTACACAAATTTAAAACACCACAAAACAGCCTGCTGCCTTTTTTTTCTAAATTTTTCTGCTGATCATCATCCTTTATAATACAGTCTGCACAGCAAATGGCATGTACATAGAATGTCTTAGAGAAATGCAGAAGGAGAGGATGAACGATTGCTTTAACAATTTTAAAAGCTATACTTATAAAGAAAATAGTGCCAGTGAAATGTGGTTTCTGGTGGTACTGTTCACCTGTGGCATTCCTACAAAACCCTGCACAACTGCAGTTCATCTCCTGGAGCCATCTCTGTTTGCACTGTACTGTTCCTGCAAGGCCTGCGTGGATATAGGGATCATGCTGTGAAATACGTTGCACAAATTTAGATTGTATTAGGACATAAAGCAATCCAAGCAGTATTCCCAGAAGACTTTGTAATTCTGGGATGTGTCATAGTGTCTTAGCAAGATGAGAAAGGAACTTCTACTGCTTATTTTTCTTCCTGGAAAAAAAAGCAAAATGGAGAGATTAGATGCTTCCAGTTTCCAAATCATGGTTTTATGCTTTATCATTCAATAACAGCATTTTCTTTCAATGCTTCTTCAAAGACTATTTACATGAATACAATATTTGCTATGTTAACAAAGCCATATCCCCTTTCCCCAATGCCCAAGGCAGCTGTAAAGACACTCTGAGAGTGTATATTTCAATTACTCCTAAGGGTAGCAATAACAGCAATAGACATAACAAGAGATTATTGTACTTAATATTTTATCTGTGTATCCAAGAGATGGACACGTCAATGAAATCTCATTACTTTCTCTCTGTCCATGAAGTATTATTATATCATTGTAGCCACAACACTAGGGTCCACAAAAAGCACATTTAATATCAAAACCCACCTATCTGTGTTTGATCTAAAAAAAAAATATTTACACTTAAACCATTCCCAACTTTTTACTCAGCTATTTATTTCCTGCAATGTATGATGCTTTTTGCTACAGATATTGTGTGTATAGGCTATAGTCCTATTTTTTCTTTTTTTTTTTTTTTTTTAATTGGCTAAACCTAAGATGTTTTAGTACAGGAGGAAGGCTCTTTGAACACCAGTTTTGCAGAGGTACTTGTTTGGAAAGGTATGATCCATAAAACAGCAAAAAATATACTTTGCTAAATTACTGTTCTTGAATAGCTCACCAACTGAGCACTGAAAAAGGCATGGTCTAAATTAATAGAGATCAAGAGAATATACAGACAAAACTGAATTTTCAATTTTCACAGGGGATTGAAAAAAAATGGAGGTGATAAGGTCCAAAGTTAAAAAAAAAAAAAATTTGGAAATCTCCTATTGTAGACAGTATCTGTGGAGACCACACCAACCTTTTTGTTCTGTTCCCAAGGACTGTGCTGAGTCCCCAGCACACAACTCTAGCATTTCAGAGAATCTGCTCTGCTCCTTCCAATGGATCCAAAAGGGCTGCCCCTTACTTTCATCCCACAAAAAAAGGGAACACAGCTGAAATCCTCACACAAAATGATGTTCTGCTAATACAAATGCTTAATCATATATTATTATAAATAATTAATACATTTGCTAGTAAACTTGTATAACGCCATATGAGCATTAGGCTGCATCTGCATGAACAACTATAGGTCAATTTGACAAATATAAATTCATTAATACCCATTTTCTGTACACATATATTATAGTACACACCTAGCAGAAAAAATAAATCAGCATTTAGTATTAAGTATTTTTTTAATGTTGAAAACGCTCTTACTAGTTCATGGCTATACAATCTTTCACAGTACTATGTACATACCTACCTACATGTACACTAAAACCAGTTGTAAGTTGTGAGTTTGGTCAGTGGAAAACCTAGTAATATTTCAGATTCACCTTCCCACCCTTGGTTTTAGTTATGTGCGAGTTAACCTCGATGCATGTGTTCCAGAATTACCTCTGCCACAGTAGGGTACATGACATTGACCTTTCCTATTCAGTTGGCGGAGCTGGCTCAGCTGGACAAAATGTCAGTACTGGCTTTGTACATCTTTATTATAAAAACCTATGCTACCTCTAAAGAAGACCAAACAGCATGGCTCTAAGGCAGAGGTTCAGCAAGAGCCGGCCTATGCTCTGGCAGACTGGGAGTTCCCAAAATATTGGCATGTGTTCTTGCAGATATGCCTGTTGGAGTTAATGATGCCAGAGAAATTCACACAATAGATGTGAAAAGTCACATAAATTTGGGGACACTAAAAAGAGGAAAAATTAACATTTTAGCATACCACTTTTGCTTTGCAGGGCTCTAGGGAATAGGAAAGGGACAGAGAAACAGGTCTTCTACAGGCACAGAGAAACAGGTCTTCAGTTAAACATTTTATCATGAGTAAAGAATAAGGACACTATTCCAGAATGACAGAGGATAGGAGTGTGTATGTCTTAATCTTGAAGATCAGAAATGGTCTTTGAGAACCTGAAGTGAAAACCTAAACCTGTGTTGGATAAGTTTCGAAGCTAGAATAACATGATGGAAGTGTAAGATCTGGAAAGGTGTTATGCACACTTAGGGTCTATGAACACTAAGACAGCTTTGAAATTACCCTACTTGTTGCCTACTTGAAAAGATCACCAAGATGAAGGACCATGTGAGGGATGGTGTCAAAGTTTAATAGCAGGACCTCAATGGCATCAAATCTGCTATTAAGCACAGCTGCAGTGAGCAGCTTCACACAGGAGAGTTTAAAGTTTCTAATTTGCAAAAGATCTTAAAGCCATTTTTCTTCTAACCTGATTAGCACCCATCATCCTATTCATTAAACCTGCAATTCATGTCCTAAATATAATCTGTTAAGTCTTAGGTGCAATTTAGGTCTACATTCTCATGGCATTTAGCAATGGCAAAGGTATAAACTGGGGACTGCTTGTTATTTATTAATTCAGAGTCAGCAATTCTCTTTATAGCCCAGTGGTAGAAAGAAGTATTTTGTTTGGTACACTTACTTGTTGAGGGAGTGGTACAAAACAAAGGGAGACATAAGAGCCTCCTTGTCAACAAGTGACAGGTATTTTATAAAATTAGTCATAAGAATGGCAAATATAAAACAGAAAGTGTAAAAGTACATACATCAACAATAGCACACCATTTTGAAACTTCCAAGTGGCTTTAGGTGTAAAAATAAGGTCTAGTGTTGTGGGCAGTGTCAAATTTTCAGTATAGCCTAGAGCTCAAAACATTAATTCTTTGTGAATTAACAATGTCACTTTCTTTCCAAGAGAGGTGTGGGTGGACTTTCAATGACTTGGAAAGTGAGAACAGTCAGTTGCATGGCGTGCAGCATTTGATCTATTTCCAAACTGTTAAAAATACTCCTTTTCCATGGATATTGCAAAATTTCTAAGTAGGTCTTTTCCTCAAAGGAACTGCAAGATCAGAACAAGGAGAGCACAGACCATTCTAGAAATTCAACACTCTTGGCTATGCATTTGGGCACAATGTGAATAAATTAAAAGTAGAAATGTCATTTTGAAAGAGAAAATATAAATTTATGCCACCTTTAAAGACAGAATCAATTTTGGAAAACTGATTTTCTTCTCTATTATTTTTATGCAAGTCCTTCTATTTGGTTGACCTCAGTCTATATTTTATAAGATCACTAATCTTTCAAAAATGGAATAAGTGCTTGCTATGAGAATTCTTGTAAGACTTACTTAAACAAACTTGTTCTACTTTTCAACATAGGATTGGAAACCAATTACAGTATACAGAGTCTTAGTTCTAAAAGAAATCTAACATCAGCTTAGGCAGGTATCTTGCTGTCTATATGGTTTATTCTAAAGCTATAAGCTATCAGATTTGATATTGCAGTTTCTCCCATGTTTCTATTTTATAATAAAACCAGTAGTCAAAACTTCAACTGATTGTCAGTGCAGGCCCTGATGGCAGTATTGGGAATATTTGGTTGCACTTTATAACTCCAGTGAGATAGGTCTGCCCAAGGAATGCTGAACTAACAGCAACATTGGATAAATTTAAGTAATAAGTAGTTTTTGCTATAAACATATCAAATGAACAAGTAACTACTAAAGAAATTAGGAACAGTCAGCAAACTAAATGCCAAGAATAAATTCTGATTCATCCAAAGGAAAATTTGGGTTTAACTCTTTAGAAACTGAACAGAAGTTATAAAAGGGCTAGAAAAAACAAACAAGAAAACTAGTAAATACTGCCTTAATAATGGGTGTTAGATCTGCCTCTCTGCAGTCTGCCTCTCTGTAAGTCTCAAAGTGCAGATTCAGACTTTGATATCTCACTGATTGCAGTGTATAATGCAGTCCAATAGACTGATTTCTGGGAGAGGGCAAAGAGTAGGACTCCTGCAGCACCAATTTATACTGACTTTACACCTGGTCTATTTGCCTGCAAGTAACAGTAATCCAGTAAATGGCCCCTGCTAGAGTCAGCTTATAGAAGTGATGAGACAAGTTTGTCCTCCAAGGATTCATCATTAACATGGAGCAACATGATCAGTCTGAAGTAGTTGTGAGAGTTTATCTAACTGACTTGTCTTTTCTTATTTCTCTTCTGAACAGAAAAACATTATGAAACTAAAAAATAAAATATTACTCTCCCATTTGATGATATCTCATAAATTAGGGCAAGAAATGGAAAGCACAAAAAGGTTTATCATTATGAAATACGGTCCAATAGAACACATTATCATTCTTACCATGGGTTTGGTATGTTCATTGTAATGGCTCATCAAAATATATTTACATCTCTTTTACAATGTTATTATTTATAATTAAATATATTTATCATCTCCTGAAATAAATTTTCTTATATAGTACTCTTTGTAGTAAGGTAGTCTTACCATTATTCCAAATCTCAGAGTCTAAAAAGATCACCTGAAAACACTATTAATGTGTTGGATCTTATTATTCAGATTTTCTCAGTGCCATTACAGATAGATTGCAGAAATTGAAGTATGTTGAGAATTTTGAATTTATTTTCATAAGATGGACTTGTCAAGTTTAAATTCTCCTTTACTGTGATTACACTAACCTAACTGTACACAACCACTCAGGGTGGGTTTATTTTGTATTTTCTCTTTCTGGAATTGCAGCCTCAATTCAGGTAATTTACTTCACCATCTTATGTAAACAGCTTATCTTTGTAACAATATCAGAAAATCACCTCAGAAAGAGCAAAAATTTGAATATACACCATGGTCTGCTGTGTACTGCTTCCAAAGAAAATCTTATCTCTTCTAATTCTTCAGCTAAGCAACGTATGTACTGTTAAAAAGGCAAACTTTGGGAGCAGAGTATGTCTGTGTTTTGTATGGGTTACATTTCCAATGGAGAAAGAGGATAAAACTACAATTGAAAATCTTGCAAACAAGTATCTTTCAAATAACTCATATTCAAATGAAACTATCATCTTTGCAAAATTTATTCTTTTTATTCCTTCCTGCCATTCCATGGCTCATGAATAGACCTTCAAAATTGCCAGTTGCCCTTCACATGATTTATAGGTGCTAAGAACTATGCATGCATTTAGAGATAATTCTATGCACTGTGCCTTTACTATAAGATCATATCTCCTGTTACACAATTTTTTAGAAATCTTAATTCAAAATTTTGCTTGTATAAGTCCTTTTCTAACAGATTTAAATAAAAGAGAATATGCCACACACACACACACAAACATATATATATATGTATATATATATACATATATATATATATATGTGCGTCTATATCACAGCTGCAGGCACAATAATGTATTGACACATGGGTTTTCCTTTCTGCTATCAAAATGTTCCCAGCTAGCCAGGAATGCACATTCATTTTTCAAAACAGCCGTAACAGGACATGATGGGTAGAGACTGGATAAGAAAGGGAACTAATGCCTTTCCAGTCTCCAGGACTGCTTGCTAAGAGTCCTACATTTGTCTACAAACCTCTGACCTCTCCCCCAAGAACTGTGATTTCTCCTTAAGCTGAATTAGCCCCTCACTGAGTAGTGTAATTCCAGTGATAGTTTGCCAGTGTGTGCAAATAGCTCCCAGTTCATACATTCAAAACCAAAAGGTCACCATGTTCAAAAGCTCCAATAACTTGACATTTCACTGACATGTTCATGGAAATGAGCCAAAAACTAAGACATCTTATCCATGGTTGCTCCTACTTTTCCTCTTTGTGTCTAAGTATTAGGATTAAGAGTGATGGAGTCATTCCTCTCCTCCCCTTGTCCAATGGAATTTTAATTATAAAATGTAAAGGTGAAAAGGATAATATGTTTAAAGGTTTGGCTTGTGCATGTAAAGTAAATATCTGATAAATTTAAGAAGATGATTGTGTTAGTAATTTACCCAGGATCATGGAAGGGGTTGTCACCAAGGCTATTGGGTACCCTGACTGGAACAGTGTTAAGTAGGCATGATAAAACAGGCTGGAATCTCAAAAGAAAATAATATATTCAGGTTTCTTTAACTGAGATGGCTGTTCTTAGTACTATTGATAATAATCTATCAAATTTCAGAAAAACAACTCTGATATTAACCTAGCAGTATAAAAACCATTCAGCATGAGCTTCTGCAGTCTCAATCTAATCTGAGAGCACACCAGAACACAGAAGGATAGAGGAGTTGTATTTAAATCATACTTATTCCCAATAAAACCCTGCTCCTTGAGCAATGCAAGAAGTAACAGAATCCCTCTCCTAGGTCTGATGTTACAATATGTTTACTCAAGAAAAAAAAAGTGTGTGTTTAAACCCCCAAGGTATTTACACATTTTTTTACCGCATGGAGTTGAGGAACTTCAGGCAAAGAGATTTGATTTTGAGAACTTCAATTATCCATCTCTGCAGAAAGCATCAATCTGAGCCCCCAGACTAAAGCCTAACCTTGTGTCCTACCTCTGAAAGGTAGGAATAGCAGAAGATTTCCTAAAATAGTATTAGAAACAGAAGATGCACTGAGATTCTTACATATTTTCCATCTTCCCTCCATTGTGGCAATCACACTTCAGGTACTTTTCAAGCCATCCTCCCTGCTGACACTTCTATTTATTCTCTTTTTTATAATTTTGACCCATATGAACTGGGAAATTACTTAACAGAAGGCTTTCATTTCTACATTGTATGAAAAAGTGCTGTTTTACCTTTTAAACCTTCTACTTTTTGCCAACTCCATGATCCTGTGCTACAAAGAGATAAATTCCCTACAGATTCTCTTCACATGGTACAAAATTATGTAAACCTTCATTGTGCTCCTTCTGCATGCATCCCCTTTGAAAGCTGTGTGTCTTAGTTCAGATTTCCTAACATGGAAATTTTTCTGTTTCTGACCGCCTTTTTAAAAACCTGTGTACCACACAGTCCTTCTGCATCTTTTTTTTTGAGAAACAATGTCCTACAATTCATCCGGCATTTAAGCTGCAAAAGCATTATGAATTCACAGCATCATACTGATACCCTGTTTAGTATCCTGTTCTTTCCAGATAATTCCCATGTGCTTTTTGGATGGCTCGTTCATGCCAAGCTGATATCCTCAGACAGCTACCCACAAAGACCCCAAGTTCTTGTTCAACCCAACCTCCTGGGCATTTGCCATTTTTAAATTTCAGCTGAAATTTCTCATTCATTCTATTCAGCTTTTTGCAAAAGCTTTTTTCTATTGAGACTGTTTTGCAACTGCTAGTACCCTGAATAACTTTCTGTTATCCAGAAATTATGTAATCTTACCTGAAATTATGCAATTTATTGATATCAAAATTATTTCATGATGCAAACCTCACCTTAGATCTGTGCCATTCCACAGGTAAAACCCCTCCATTGTGAAAACTGGATATTCAATCTTTGTCTTTATTTCTGGTAGCCAGAGAGAAATCAAACTCTGTTATTTCTTGACCATTTTAATCTCTTTGAAAGTTGTTTTTATAGTCTTTGCCAAAGCTCTTTGGAAGGACTTATCAAATGGATCACCCTCAATCATATGCTTATATACCTATAGTGACTCCACTGCCTTTCTTCTTTCAATAGTTCAAGTTAGGATTGTTAATTGCCCCTTACATATGACAAAAGGAGTTCCTGGCAGCCTGTACAAGCAGTTCTTGCAGTCAGTTGTATTTATACACTCTCAAAGTATACTTGTAATTGCTTTTGATCCAAAGGAAGCACTAAAGACAATGGGTATTTCAATCTTACATGCAGATGTCTCTGCTATTTGTACCCAAATGTCATCTTTAAAGCTGAATCAATAGCCATACGAGTTTCACTTCATTACAGACTTTTGAACTCAACTTTTGCATTTGAATGCTTGCATATTTACATATGTTCTTTTTTATGTTTAGGAAAAGAAGCAGTGGCTGCCCACCAGTACCCTGTCTTTTAGAGCAAGAAACAAGTCTGGCATATACTGTCTGCAAAAAAAAAAAAAAAAGTAATGACAGAAAAATTTTTAATTAAACACTTTGGTATTTTCTGTATGTAGATGATAATGTCTTAATACATCTATTTGAATTAAATTGTGTTAAGCAAACAAAAAATGTTATCCAGTCTGAAAATAGTACAGCTGGTGACATGGTGAAGCATTTCAAAGTATCATTATTACAGAGGAACAGTGTTATAAGGATGGGAAATGCATAATAAAGAGCAAGAGAGGATAGTAAACATTGGCTGCTTTGAAGTTAAAAATCCCTGAGATCCTGAGCTAATGGAAGAAAGCAACCTGTTGAATATCTGCACCAATGGACCCTTCCTATTCACAGACCATATCACAGTCACCTACAGCAGAGATTTGAGGCCACTGTTCAAGAGTATCTATTGATTTTCTACAGTTAATGAAAATGGAAAGAAAGAACTATTCGCTCTTTCCATTTCTTCCTTTTTAGTAGAGATGGCTCATCACTTGCACTTGGCATTTAGTAGGTATGTGATATTGGCATTTTGTTTAATAAGAGTACATATGAGATACAACCTTAGCTCCTGACAATGCATACTAACACACAGGCTTGTCAAGACTAGAATATATGACCCTTCACCCCAGAGAATAAAGTTTATGATACAATATAAAAAATGTTGACTGAATATGCAGAATTGTGAGCACCATCTGTTTGCCTTGTTTGCCTAACCTCGTGGGTTTGTCACTACAGCTGCTAATTGCATTATGGTATTTTCATGACAGACCACTTCTGCTTCAGAATTCATAAGGGCATGTTCCAGTTTATATCTGCCTAATCTTCAGAATTACAACTGACTTAAACTTTTTCTATATTGTTTTTTGTAGTGTTTCCAGAACTGGGTTTTTTTTTTTTTTTGGACAGTTACTACCTGCTCAAAAATACTTTTTAATTGAAAATCTGTGGATAGTTTAATTAAAATATGTCCTGTCATGCATGCCAGAAGCACTACAGGCTTAAAGTAAAAACAATTGTAAGTAGAGACTTGGTTCTCATTCACACAAATATAAGTTAATCAAGTAAGTTGAAACAAAAAGAAAAGACTCACGTCATTTTCTTTTGTAAGTTGCTTTCTTATTCCTCCTCATTTTTGGCATGTCTTACCATTGTTGGCGTTTGCAGGATGTAAATTGAACTGTGAAAATTTATTTTTCAACTTGCGAATGCCTACCTGCAGATGTTTAACTCTACTCCCTGAACAGCACGCTGTCACGCCAAAAAGGAAGTCACAATTTGAACTGACCATCATTTTCCCAACTGAATCATATAAATGTATCATTTTAAAATAACAGAAAGATTCCAACATTCCCATGAAGGAATCTCAGACACCAGATTAAAAGAATTACCAAAAAAAATTGAAAGTGGCACTAGTAAAAAGCCATTGACCATCCTCCTGTGAATAGATTCATACAATTAGGAATGCATGCATTTGCTTTCTAAAAAGTACACAGGCAATGAACTAAGCTACAAGGAGCAAATAGGAGAATAGGATTCTTTGTCATTCATAAAGGACAAATTCAACCTCTGTTCACATGGATAACAGGAAGCAGAGCCTCAGCTCTGCATTCTTTCCCATTATAAGCATAATTGACTATTCTATCTATTTCCATTGTGTCAAAGTATGGAGCTAAGAAACAGCACTGCCTTTGCATACAGAAAAGCTCCTGGGTGTATTAGTTGTTCCTCTAGATCAAATGCTGCATATCACAGCACTTGAACTCTTTATTATGCTGAAAAAATACGTTGTCTGCATCAGGCAGGAATTAATTTGTTTTTAATTTGTTTCAAATTAATATTCATTTACTCCACCAGAGATCTAAAACGAGGAAGAAACAATATTCACTTTCCTTCTAAAACTTATTTACAAATGAGTAATGCATTGACCATTAGTTATTTACAAAAACTTAGTTATTTAGAAATGAGTAATGCATTGACATTCTGAAGATGTTCTTCATCTTTATAAATACACGACACTGTTTGGTTGCCTTTGGAGTGATCCAGGAAAAAATGACACTTAATCAGACCTGATAACGCTGTTGATTTCTCCAGTAAACAATTGCTTTTATTCCATACACATCATCTTTTGCTTTGAATGAGAGTTCTCTGATTTGCAGAAGCCCATATCACAAAGGGTCTGTGACACCTGCACATGTTCAGACCATTTTGCTCTCTTGTGCAATGAATGCCACTGCTAAAGCAAATGCTGGAACTGAATATGCTGCAGCTGAAACAATCAGTTAATCCAAATCATCCTGAGTCTGTCCTACTGGGCTTCCATAACTGACTGACACAGGCATCCAGCAACTCAGGTACATGTAGGGATGTCTGTTTTGAATTGAATATTTTTTTTTTCACTGTAAGGAATTATTAAGATTTCTTGCTACATGTTCAAGGCACTATTGCCACAGTAGTCTTTAGTTTGCAGGTTTGTATTTCTAATAAGCATTTATGAAAAAAAAAAAATCTGAATATTTCAGTAGGAACTTAGGCAGCAGGGAACTTAGTCATTTAGGACTTGGACACTTTTGAATCTCCCATGTCCATCTGAATGGGTGTCTGCAGGAGCTTTGTATCACACTGACTTCAGTGGTTCTAGCCCACAGGCTCTCAGTTAGTTCTTTTGAAAGCTCCCCACGTGTTTCTAGATGGAAAAGAAAATAAAGAGTAACCACAAATATCAAATAGCACATTGTGATAAATCAAACTTAAATTTGTTCACCTTTTTTAAACATAGAAGAGGTTGCTGATACTGCTTACTAATCCAAGACCAGAAGAATTAAAGCCTGAATATTTTATAAAATAACAAAAGTGTTAAAACTAAGATAAGTTACTTTAGACTTTATCAGCATAAGCTAGAATATTTCCTTTTAATTATCACTTCTGGAGAGTTTTCACCAGAGACCAGAGCACTCAAGGTTATCAAGCTATGTACTAGAAGTGAATCATCTGCACAAGTCCAGGAGCATATGTTGTGCCTGAATTTGGTGACAGAAGAATTCTGCAAGTAACAAATACTCTTGTTTTGAGCTAAATATACTCATATAAAAAGACCTGATGTTCTGATGGTGAGGTGTGTGTGGAGTAAGGAAGAGAGTTCCAGGAGAAGGATTTACTTTTGCCTCACAATGCAGAGCACTAAGCCCAGATGTTTTTCCCACAGATATTTATTCTAGGCTCAGTTATTATTTCTGCAGAAATAAATTCTAAATTCTGCTATTTTTAAAGAGTGTAAGAAAAAATAGTTTTTGTGAGGGGGAAAAAAGCATTAGATAATATTGTGTTCTTGACAATTCACAGAATCATTTGAGTTGGATGTCTGGAGAACATCTGGTTCAACCCCCCCTGCTACAGCACGGTCCCTTAAAGTGGGTGACACAAGAATGCATCTAGGTGGGTTTTGAATTTCTCCAGAGAGGGAGACTCCACAACCTCCCTGGGCAGCCTGTTCCAGTGCTCTGCCATCCTCAACGTAAAGTTCTTCCTCATGCTGAGGTGAAACTACTTGCATTTTAGTTTATGGCCATTGCTCCTCATCCTGAAAATAGAAAAAGAATTTTGGACAGACCAGAAAAATAATCATATTTTTAAAATGGACTGTAATTAAGGAAGGGTAATTTTTATTTCTTCCTTTTTATCTCTGAGTTTTGCAAAACAAGACAATCTAGCTTCTTGCTCTTCCACCATTTAAACGACAGAACAAAAGCATGTAGTTTCAAAACATCTGACACTCTTTGCCATCAATGCAGACCAGAACCATTCATTGTTAAATGTAATAAGAAGATATCAAAATTTAAGATCAAAATCAAACTATCACAGACCAGCTAGAAAATAAGCATGGGAAATATCATTGAAGAGCATTTACAGAGACATTTCAATATCATGACTTTCTCTTAGAAAACTGCCAGTTTCCCAGGACAGAGGTTTTCATAAGAAAATTCTAATGTTCATTAACCTTTAATTAATTCCCCTGGTTCCAGTAAGGAATTTCTGCTTGACTACCAAGATCAGGATGGCAACAGGAGCAGCTTTTCTCTAAAAGAAACGTTACTTACTTCTTGGTAATAGCCTTGGTCAGGGTAGCTCACAGGTCCATCCTTACTATTCTCACCTCATGTAGAATAAAAACATTTTACCTCATGAGACAACACACCCTCTAATAGGAACAGACACAGTTGCAAGCCTAGAGACAAAGACAGAAAACAGCATCCTGTCAGGAAGTACAATTCAAACTACATTCAGAAGTACAATTAAAACTATATTTACTGTATTCCCGTATTTAAAAATTGCATTTAAAAGGAATTTTTTTGTAAAAATCTGCTTTCTAAAATATTTTTTACAGGGGTCTCCCAAAAAAATGGTGAACACCAGTAATTATAGTTTGGAAAAGAAGTAATATGGCTTATTTATCAAATTAATTATTTTTCAGAATCAAAGTGAAACATGAATAATGATATTTTAAGCTAAAGGTTCTAGAGCATTAAGAAGATCATAGCTAAGGATGTCAGCCAAATTGTCCTCAGTGACTTCATTTCCATGACACAGTCCAGAACACCAGAGTCAAAAGAAGTTCAGTCTGGAACAAATTAGGCTCCCTCTTGTTATCCAGCACTTAAAATTCTGTTCCAGGCACACTTTCATCGTTGAGGGGAAGGGCAGAGAGGAGTCAAGGAAAAGACTTCCAAGTATTTCCTCTCCATTTTCCCAGAAAAGCAGCCATTGTTTATGTCAAAATGGTCTCTGATCTCTGCAGAATGGTGAATACTGTGTGTGGGTCAAGGAATGGTGTATGCAAGATCTTCACGCACATATCCGTGAAATCCCATTGACTTTAGCCAAGGTGCTGCATTTGAAGCAAAAGGATTTTTCAAGTCACACAGCATATGTTGGTATTTTTGCTATTCCAGGAGGAATATTTTCCCTTTTTAGTGTAGCTGCACAGCATGAAATAAGCCTTCCCTGAACTGCTCTGCAGAGGTGCACCACTTCCAGCTTACATAAACCAGGACTTCTTGTACTCTCAACAAGAAGTACTCCTTGTACTCTCAAGGCCTAAAGAGCAAAGTAGGTATGGTTGTTTGAAAATGAAAGGATGTTTGGTTATTTAAAAATTACAGACCTTGTAATTCTGTTAAAAATTAATTAATTAATTAATTAAATTAGTTTTACGGCATTTCTGTTTGAGATATGTGTAAAAAATCTTTACTTTTTTTCTCCAAAACACCCTATAACACCATCATTCCTCTATTCTCAAATGCACATGTAAAAACCTCTCCTCTTTCTCTTCTCCCATTGAAAAAGGAAAGAAAATATGTGAGAGGATGAAAGACAAAGAACACTGCGCCAACTATTTTGTTTCTACTTTCATAAAAGTGATCCTTTATTGAGAAATAAGCTTAGAAGTTTTCACCTTAAGAGTTGCTACCCATTCTAGTTGCTACCCAGAAGTTATGTCACACAATTTTCTAAGTGACATTGGGGCGTCCTTACAGATGAAAACTTCACCTTGCCATTTCACTATTTATTAGAGTCCAGCATACTATATAATTATTTCACAAATAACTGAACTGTCTGGACATTTTGGACCCTTGAAGATAAAGTGGGTTTATCCACATCCAATTTATGAAGTTTGTGTGTAGCAGCTACCATCTTTTCATAGGATTCTGTAAGTTGCAAATATTTCCAGACCATCCAGTTCACTTCAGAAAATCAGATGGGCAAATAAATATTTCCTTCTGTTCTCATAAGCCTTTTTGGTGTTACATTAAAAAAAATTAAAAGCTTTAATTAACATAAGCTTTAATACCTAAAGTAGTCAATAATCTAAGAACCTCTGGTGATTATAGCAGTGGTGTTATGACACCAGATGAAGTATAACTACTAATTCAATCCCAATCATATTCACAAAATTACACAGTCCTCACCATGGAGGATTTACAAAGATGCATTACACTATGTATAAATCTGTCTACATTCAGAAACATTCCTACCATTCTGTAAGTACTTGTCCATATTCTCTGCTTATTTGAGGTCTAACAAGTCTACCAGAGGGCACAGATATTGCTAATTTGTGTCTTTTCTACTACCTCTTTCTATCAGGAATAAAATAGAAAAGAAGAAAGAACACCAAAAAACAATCAAACAAAGGGCTTGTAACATTCCAGGAATAAGAAAAACCATTGAATAACACTATATTTTATACAACAGGATTCCTTGAGGGTTTGCAACATCAACAAAACATCAGTACTCTTCCAGTCAAATGACCGAATATTCATCCTGGTAACAATTGCATTCTATTACATAGAGAGCTGCATATGGTAAGTATTTATACAAGATAGTCAGCCAGATGTGCACCAACATTCACAAATAAAAGCTGAATTAATACAGCATCTGCTGAGAATTTTTTCCAGCATGCAAGGATTGTTCCAGTCAGAATCTGAGCTTGTATTGTAGGATCCAAGCTAATTTACCATCTACTCGCTAATATATTGGTCCCAGATTTCAAAACAGCACTAACCTGAAACTGCAAATACAACCTAGGATCGGACAGCAGCTTAAAAGCTCCTGAGGTCTGATATCACAGACAAAAAATACATTTAAGATGAAAATTTGCACTAGCAAAACAGCTAGAACCAGGGCACAGGCTAGCCTATTTGAGTTATTTTCCTCCTAATGGAAGGATGTTGGTAATTAGTGCTTGCCTAGGTATTTCAAAATTTCTACCTATGCAAAAATGTAAAAATGCTAAAAGAAGTTTGAAGAGAATTTTTTTTTAATGAAAGACAGAAGAATGTTTTTAGATACCAACAGCCTCAGAAAAAAATCTCTTAAAGACAGTAAGCATAGTGCTTTGGCCTATAATGATTTTTTACCAATAGTGTTGTGTAAAAATTTAAACCTTAAATGATTTTTTTACTTCATAAATAGGTCCTACCACATCATGTCTGCTACAGAGATGAGTGCATCCATCCTTCTTTCTGTTCTTATATTCAGGACTTGTACAAATTTATATGTACTATTAAAAATATGACTAAAATATTTCTTGCTCTTCCCTGTTGCTCTGCTCTTCATTTGTTCTGTTCTGACTTGAAGGAAAGCCATACAATCAAGGGATATCACAGGTCGGAAGGAACCACATGAGGTCTGTAGCTAAACAATTTGCTCGAGGCAGGGACAGCTATGGGATTGAGTTAGGATGGTCAGGGCCTTATCTAGTCTGGTCTTAAAAATCTCCAAGAATGGAGATGCCCCAAACTATCTGGGCACTTGATTCACTAAGGGAAGATCCTAACTCTATCTTCTTGATAACCTCTCCATGGAGCTGCCGTTAGGTACCCCCATGTGCATCTCCTCGCTGAGCAAAGGGTCCCCCTCTCTCAGCCAGTCTTCATTGGGCAAATGTTCTTATTCTCATCTCTTCCAGTGGCCCCTTGCTGAACTCACTCCAATTTTACATCCCTTATACTGTAGAACCCCAAACTGGATGCAGTATTTTCTAAGGAGCACCACACAAAAGGGAATTACCCCTTCCCTTCAGATGCTGGCCGTGTCCTTTCTTATGCAGCCCAGGAGGCTTCTGGCTTTCTCTGCAGCCAGAGCAGGTGCAGGCTCACACTCAGCTCCCTGCACACAAGGACCAGAGTGCTTCTGCACACAGCAGCTCCCCAGAATGGCAGTTCTCAAGCTGTACCACTGCAAGGGGCTTTTCTTTACCTGACATCAGACTTTTGCATCTGCCCCTGTTGAATTTTATCAGATTACTGCTGGGCTGTTCTTACAGCCTGTCTAGGTCCTTCTGGATGATAGCATCGCCCATGGTTATAGCAACTACCGGCCCCAGTTCACTGCTATCTGCAGATTTCATGTGTGCATTACAACACTTCCTTCATTCATTAATAGAGATGCTAAACTGATCAGATAAAAGTATAAATCCATTCAGTACTTCACCTCCAGAGAGTGCAACTTGTTAACCACCACATTCTGAGTCCAATCATCCAGAATTTTATCCACCTGACTGACTATATGTCATCCACCCATAAAGACCATAATTTCCTAAAATACATACAAGAATATTGCAGAAGACAATACCAAAAACCTTGGTGAAGACAAGGTAAATGACATTCAATGCTTTTCCCTAATTTATGAAGCTAGCCATAGCATCATTTCTTATATCCCTATATGGACAAGATTTGTAAATTCCTCCTCTGTAGCATCTACCTACCTTCTTTGTAGCTGTTGTTTAGTCACAAAGATATCCTGATAAATCTAACTTGTTTGCTTCAGTACCAGGATGGAGTTGTTCTTGAGCCTGAAGGAAACTACATTTAGAGGCTTCCTATATTTTCCTAAATCCTTTGCTCCTCAGAAGTGACTTCCATGGGATTCCACCTGTTAGGTCCCTGATTAAGCTAAAGTCTGTTCCCCTGAAATCCAGGGCAAGTATTCTGCTATCCTTCTACCTCATTCCCCTCAGGATCTTTTACTCCACTATTTCATGATCCATACAGCCAAGGGTACCATTGATTAACACATCCCCAACAGGTTCTTCCTTATTAGTGAATAACCTCAAGATGAGCATCAGCTCTGGTTGGTGTAGGGGGTGCCAAGAGCAAAGAGATGCCCCAGCAGCATCTCTGGACCCCTGCATGCCCCCCACCCTGTGAACCAATCTGCAAACTGCTAAATACCTGCCTGCAGTACATACTCATACAACTTTAGGTTGTGCAGCTGTTTGCCCAGGCAAAGAGCAGACAGAAGCCACACATAGGATTAATTCCTTCTTGAAAGCCTACAGTCCTGTCAAAATGCTTCCCAAGAATGAGTGACTTAGCTCAGGAACACTGTCTCCTTCACATTAACAGCAAGACCACTTCACTGAAAACACAGGAGGAGGCTGTGCCGTCATTTCAGGGAGAAAGGCTTTGAAGACTGCAAGACCATCCTTAGCAGATGTCACAGTTGACGTCCCAGAAGCACCTGTTTGGATTTTCTGCACATAGATTCGCTTGACACTGTAAAACTGCATCCATATGAAATGAAATGTAAAAGAACAGAAGTACATGAACCTTAAATTTCTTGTGTTTGAACACTGCAGAGCACTTTTTGAGAAGGGATCAAGAGAAATCCAGTAAACGGCCAGTACCTATCTAGTTATCTGTCCCAGGTTACAACAATGGAGACAACTTCCAGTTCTTTGCCAAATTCAGTTGAGCAATAAAAAGAAGTAATTTAAGGCTGTTACCGTGATCTTGACTATCTTGCAGCCTGAGCACTCTTGCTGTCCCACTGCTGACTCTTGAAAACTACTTCCTCAGGGAAGTACCTTCATAGGCTGTGCTTTTGAGGAGATACACAAGTTTTGTTTCCATTACCTACCTACATTTCCCAAAACACACACTTTCCTCTTCCAAACACTTCCCTGTTTTTCTGACTTTTATTCCTCTATGGCTTCGTTCAAAGAAAGTAGTCACAAACTCAGCACCACATCTCACTAAAGTCCCAGTTTGCATGCTGATTTTGTGGATAGACACCATAGAGCTCTGTTCTGCACACATTTACGTTAGTTGGTTTTTTTGGGTTTTTTTTGAGGTTTCCAGCTATTTGCATTCCTATTCACAAAATAAATAAACAGCAGATATATAATGTTCAGAAACTTCCAGGATCACAAAAAAAGGACAGGATTTTTCCTCATGGAGGGAGACAATACTCAGTTTTAAAAGAGGAATAATGTGAAAAATGTAACAGATGCTTTGTGTTAAGAAATTATGTAGGGGTAAATGAAAGTGATTGAAGAATGAAAGACTTGAAATTTGAATTTGAATTTCAATTGCTAACTTCGACGGTATGCATTACAATTTTAGTTAAATAAAGAAGGTGTATGAAGCCATGAGAATACATGGAAACAGTTTGAGCAGACATGCCAGTTCAATGATTGAAGTCTCATTTCATACTATAGAAGTTATACTTTACACAGTGTATCTGAAATTTAGGTATTTTACAACAGTGGTAAATGGTAGATCAAATTCATGCTGATAAATTCAGTGCTTTGGAATATGATCTAATTTAAAACAAATTGGTTGATCCAACAGAAATTCCAATAGATATTCAACTAAAAGAAACAATAATTATGAAGTATCACAGCAACCTGTGTTACAAAGTTTGGATTCTGCTGCAGATAAAAATACACAAAACTATCCTTGGATCAGGAACGGAATGGCAGAATAGTCTCATTTGAATCAGTAACAGAAATAATAAATTGAGAAAAACTCCAAAAATCTGCAAGTAAGTCTCTATTGAGTTATCCCCAAAGCAGCAAAAAAATCCATTATTGACAATACTTGCTGGGAATAATGTCTCTTGGCTCTACAAAATGCCTGAGAAATTCTTTCCCAGGAAGCACACAGGCTTAATCTCTCTGGGGTTCTGCTGCTGGAGAAACAGAACCTTAATAGGGACCTTTTTGTCTGAAAAAGAACAGTCTTTATTAGATTCTGAAGGAGAAGATTTAGGTCATTCCTGAGAGACTTGTTGTCTGGGGAAAGCAAGTGAACTATTTAAGTCTTCTCTTGTAATAAAAAGAAAAACTTATTTCCTGAAGACTCCATCTCTCTCAACTTAATACCTTGTACTACTAAGTCTTTCATTCAATTCAGAGAAGAAAAAAAATATAATCATTGTCTGAACAACATATGTTGGGATTTTTTATATAAAACTGTCAATTATTGTAATCTCATCAACAGCTTTTAGAAATTTTCTGGTTAGCATTATGTTTGCTCTATGCTCTGATGTCAATGCAAACTACTTATCAGACTGTTATTGCAGTACTTGCTTACACTACATTTTTTGTGAAAAACAATAATTAAAGGAAGTATCTAGATGTTTTAAAAGCAATTACTGAAATTTTTACTTTATATTATAAAACAGGAAGTGAATCAGTCTGATGGAATTAATGCAGTAACTACAGATGCAGGTCAATTATAACTTCCATCTTTGTGCACTTTACTATTCAGACTACTATAGGAAAAAATATGGTATTTCTTTTCAATGATTATTATTACATTAGAAGAGCCAAAACCTTTACAAAAATGTATATGAAATAGTAGTAGATGTAGAAAAATAAACAACTTTTGACTTCAATGAAAATTATTTCTATGTAACAATCTACTCACTGGAAGTTTCAGAATTGACAAGAAAAGTGAAACACATCCGACACACGCCTGTGACTCTCTTCAGGGTGAGGATAGTCAGACAACAGAAAGGTAATCAATTTGGCTGGTTGATGCTGCATGAAAATGGATGAGAAACCGATGAAAACAGATGAGAACCAGCACACACACTATGCAGGACTCTTCTCCCAGCATTTTCAACCCTTTTTCTAATAGTACTTACTACAGTAATCTGTCCAAAGTTTCACTCTCTTTCCAGCGTAGGATTGAGAACTGAAGTTCAATATCCTACTTTCACATAAAAAGAGGTCATTTAATATCTTGTGGCCATTCATATAAGACTGATACAAAGTAAGAAAAAACACAATCTGAGTGTTGAAGAAGCTCAGTTCCAAAAACCAGGGTTTCCTACTTCCAGAAGCTCTTTACTTTCATGGTGCTCAAGATCAAAAATAAACCAAGGCTCTCACCTTACAGCAAAATTAATACAAAAATATACTGTACTGGCTCTGGCTCAGATGGAGATAATTTTCTTAATGGTATCTCCTGTGGTTCTGTGGTCTGGGTTTGTGACTGGAGAGTGTTGGTAACGCACAGGCATTTTGACTGCTGCTGAGCAGCGCTTGTGCCCATGACACATTCAGAAAATCCTCAGGCACTGACAGAAGCCTTTAGGCTCGTGACCCAAAACATCTTGGCATCTCTCACGACAACTAGCATGCTTTTATAAAATACTGTGATATCTGTTACAAATATTCTGCTTTAGACACATATCTGAAATAATTCAGATAGAATGCTGCTTCCATTACCAGTTCATTCCTCAGATGACAAAATGATACTGCCTTCATATCATTAAAGCAGAAGCAAGGGAAAATAAAACCTGAACAGACTGCATATTAATTTAGGATTTCTCTTTCTACTAAGTAGTAAAGATTAATCAGCTTATTCTTTGTGCATTTGTATTCTCATGAATAATTATTAAATATTTTATATTGTGACTCACACATAAAAAGAGGATGTAAAAATTACTGGACTACTTTTATATTTAAAAGTTTATCGAGTGATTATATGTCTTTCAAAAAATTATGCTGTATCAGAAGGTTTTTTTAAAGTTTGTTGAAAGGTTTTTTCAGGTTTTCAACTTGTTTAAAACATTCTAGTTGTATAGAAACAAAAAATTTACTTCTCTGCTTTTAAAATAACTTCATTAAGGAAATTACTTGTGAGCAGGTCAGTTTTATCTAACCTAATCAATTCACAAACTGGACTAACACAATAAATTACACAGAAGGAAGGAATTCAGAAGTTATAAAAAATATTCAATTCCCACAAGAAAATGATCTCTTTGAATTTACCTAAGAACTCTTACCCCTCTTTCTCCTACCCAATTCAAATAATTATGTATTTTGCAGTGCAAACAGATGTTTTCAGATCTTTTGCTGTTTCTACTGTCTAACCCATAAAATTTATCATACTGTGCATCTGGAGTATTGATTTTCTGGGCTGTTTGTGACATGAAACAGAATAGAAGATGCAACTTATATTAGCTGAAATACAAGTACCAAAGTAGCTCTCTTCTTAGCTACTTTAAGAAAATCATCAGGAAAAAAATAGAACATTTATATCTGTCACATTCATTAACTTAACTATTACAAGTTAGTCTTGATTAAATTAAATATTCCTTTCTGTGCCTAAGCACTCAGGAAATATCTGAGGGAATAAAAAGTAAATAGCAAGAATTGGTAACAAAATACATCACCATTTACATCTGTACATTTATCTTTGTACCCTGCTTAACAAGTACTTAACCGACAAATCCATGGCTTTGAGGACTTGCTACCAGGTAGCGTAGGTTCCAATTTCAGGATTTGTATGGAAAAAAAAAAAAAACATTTATGTGCACTGGAGTCTTTCTTTTTCTGCAGTATATTCTTGTGTTCACATTGGAGCAATCAGAGATGAGAGAACATGGCATGAGAAGGTGGCACAACCAAAAAAAGCTCGTGTGATGCTGAAGACAATAAACTGAACCAAAATACATTTTTCACACTTGGAGATATCACATATCTAAATCAAAGGACTTAAATAAAATAAAAAATTCCTTTATCAACCACACCTCAAGCAATGATTTCGGCAGTTTTGCTAAAATTGCATTGGCCAACAATCTGATGTTTAGGTCTTCTGGTGAGGTTTAGTTTAGTTTTAGGGAAACATTTTGCAGCATTGCTTAAGTTAAACTTTTCATAGTTCACTGATCTGGCCTGCATGTTCACTTTAGTTTCTTGTAATTATAACACAATCTTCAGAGATTTTTTTTATCCAAATAACAGCACCTTTTTATTCTTGACTTTGAACCAGCTATAAATTTGCTTGACATGTCAGTTCTAACAATTGCATAAATATATCTTAACTGCATACTTTACTGGAGCTGCTGAAATCGTGCACTATTTCTTATATAGCTAGATGAAAAGTAAATTATGCAATTGTAATGACAGCCTGGGGAACTTCTTTACTTGCCTGAACATCCAGACGTCTGCTAACTGCTGCTATCAAGACTCTGGATGGCTCTAAAGAAGATGTGACTGGATGAAATGTTGTGACTCTTGCTCTAAAGAAGGTTAGAATCAGAGAATCAGGAAGGTCAGTTCCTAACTTAAACATTTATGAAGACAGAAATAATTCCTTCATTTCATGCACTTTTATGTGCATCTGCTGAAGAGAGGAGATTGCATACAAAAGGACAAGGACACCACTATTCTGTCAGTAGAGCAGATAAGTCATTCTTATGCACCAATAATATCCTTTAAATTGGCATAATAAGTAGATAAGATCCTATTGCAAGACCAAAAAAGTAGCCACATACAAACAAAACTCTCCCCCGTCATGTTCCTTTCCTCCTAGAACATAATAAAAATCCATTATACAGACCCTTGGGCTAAAACACATATAATGCAGCAGGTCCATGAAATGTGTAGAACTTCAAACAAGGGTGGGGCGAAATATTAAAATAATTTTCTTAGGAGAATGGTCTTACAGAAGATGATTCTACAGACTACAGACTTCTAAGTTTGTCTAAAATTTGTCTGAAAAGTGCTGAAATACTTCAAACTTTTCTTGTAAGGTAACGTCTATGTCTCTGACAATTTTTTATTCTTAAAATGAAACTCAGCATAGCAAACATGAGATCAGTTATTTTTATATTTCAATCAATCCCATTCAACACAATTTTCTGTTATCAAAGCAGAATGTGTAGTGTTCACTTAACTAATTTGCCTACAAGTCAGCTTTTATTCAAAGGAAAGGAAGGAGTAGAGAATGGAGATGATAGTAAAGATATCAGTACTGTTAAGTGCAACGTTTAAAAAGCCATGTACTTAGATCTCAGGTGATGTCTCCAGCCTTGTATAAAAAAACTCGATTCCTTTTAAAAAAAAGGTGATAATCTAATAAATAATCTAATGAATGGTCTTATCAAATATTAAGAGCAGTACTAAAATTTCTGAGGAAGCCTTCTCTTTTCATGATATTTCCACACTTTCAGAGTCATCAGAGTAATTCTGTGTTTTCCACTCAAATACATCCAGGAGTAATTAATTCAAATCCAGACATAATAACAATGTACTTTATCAGTTAACCCGATATGATTTTTTACATCTAGGAATTGTCTTTTCTTCAGAGGAAATACTGAACTGCACTAATTTATTTTTATGAAGTAGAGGAACTCTGACTATCACATTTTAATTACTTTCTCTATAAGATTCCCGTCTTCCCTCCTGTTTTGATCCAAAAATAGCATTTCCAAAGTTAGCAAATATAAACATGAATAACAGTGAATAAAATCATCAAGTAATTTAATTTAATTAAAGATTTAAACAATCAAACCAACAAGGATGATGAAAAGTCCTTTTAATATTTTTAAATGTTTATTGGAATCTCAAAGACTCGGTGTGAGATGGCTCTGTGAACCTGCAAGAAGACTGCTGTTCTAAAGCAACAAATTTTAATGTTTTCATATTAGAATTCTTTCAAGATAAAATTTTTCTGAGACACAATACTTTACCATGTAAATCTGGGTGCCTTTTGACTCTCGCCTCAGTTAAAACCCAGACTTTGCAAGCAGAAAATGCAGTTATATATAAAAAGACATTGATTATGAAAGTCTTTAATTCTAAAATACTTTTATGCTTCCCATAAATTTATTTCCAATCATCATCACACAACAAAAGCTTAATATAATAAAGCTAAAATTATATCACAACACAGAAATATATAGATTGCCTCACCAGCCACAAACTCCTCAAATTATTACATATACATCCTAGAAGTATCTCTTAGCAATGGAGTTGAATGAAAATAGAATTTGTCACCAAAAAAGTTCAGCTGATAAATGTGTCCACAAAATCATATAAAAACCTATTGAGATATAAGACAAAAAGAAGCAAAAAGGGACAATGTAGGACTTACAGTGAGTTTAACTGCCAGCTAAGTTATAGAGCTGCAAAGCACAGAAGTACCAAACTTTGCCTTGGGAGCAATGGTTTGGGGGTTTTGTGTGCGTGATCTTCCAATAAGAAACATTAAAATCTTTTCATTTGGATGTAGTCTCATATATAATTAGTATTAGTTACCAGTGTGGCAAAAGAGATGCCCACATTTATTTTACAAAGAGAAAAAGTAAACAAAATTAAGGGAAAGAAAGTAGAAGACACAGTACAAGCCATGACTGGCCTAAAGTGCAGAATTTAAGGGATATTTGCATTAACTCAACAGGGTTCAGATTAACTGGACTGGCTCAGGATAAAAGTTTATTTTTATTCAAATTACAAAAGCAGTAAGTGAATGATGTGTAAGGGTAGATACGTGGATTTGTTCACAAAACTTCAGCTATCCAAAAGTTTTGGTTTACATGAAGCTAATCTAGTTGCTAGGTTTCCCTCTGCTGTCATAAGGGAAGACAGGCAACTCCAAAGTAAAATTTGCCTCATCTTGTCCAGTTGCTACAAAATCTGTTAAGGTGTGAACATAGCTATTCATTTTTAAAGAAACTTAAGATGAATGTCATCTTATGAGGCAGAAGCAGAAAATTTTGAAACATTGATTTAAAAGTAATAAATTCTTGCTTGCATAATTCAAGTTCTTGCTATATGCACCTAGACAGATACAGAACAAATGCAAAATAAATGCTACAAAGCCAGAACACTAAGCAGTCATTCAGTGACACATTTCAAGAATGGCCAGCATGTCTTGAACTCTGTTGTACATAATCTTATGTTGCATTTCAAAGCAGGGTTCTAAAGCACTGGGATTACTCCTGTCTGACTTGTGATAGGCTGTGAGGCTGAGTAAAAAAAAATCTACGTCTGTGTCATATTTATAGAGAAAAAGAAGTTTCCATCTCTTTGTTGTGGTAACACGGGACTTCTTAGGCATTTCAACAAGAAAAAAAAATTATCTCTAGGGTTCAGAAAGAGAAATTAGAACTAGAATAATTTACCTTTTTTTTTTTTGTCCTCCTTAACTAGACACGAGTTGTTGACTCAAGTCCCAGAGGCTAGGAGCAACTTCAAACATTACTTACTTAAATAAAGAAGGTCTGATGCAAAGACATTTGAAAAATATAAAGGCATATAAAAGTGCACTTTATAAAGTATTTTGATTACTGAGCAGTAATATATTACAAAGATAATGAGTTACTGAGCATTTATTGGTGTTCCATTACTATACCAAAACTATGATGAGACATAGACATGTTCCAATTTGAAATTGAAATACAGTGTCCAGGGCACTTTATTTACAGCAGTGATGTTACTTTTTCCTTTGAAATTTCTCTAGTCATATCATTCACCCCATTAATCACTTACAGTATTTTCAAGAATGGTTGTTCACATTTTTTAAATGTTCTTGCTGTGATATTAATGTTAAAATTGATCAAATGACAACATTATTTCCCAAACCATTTTCTTTAAAGAAAATTGTAGGGGTTGAGGAAACAACAACAAAATTTTCATATGCAAAGTAGTCAGATTTGAGAATAATTCACTGTCAGTGGTCATTTAAACTAATATGACATTTTGTCTTTGAAAAGTCGTGAAGATCAGGAGACATCCCAAAAGACTGGAAGAAGGTTAGCATCACCCCTATCCACAAGGAAATTATAGGCCCATCTGTCAAATGGACCCCGTGATTAGGAAAAGCCAGCACAGACTGACTAAGGATAAAGTGTTCTTGGAAAACCTGATTGCCTCTTACAACAAATGAACCTGCTTGGTTGATGTGGGGTCAGCAGAGAATGTTTTCTACCTGGATATCTCCAAGGCTTTTGATATGGTTTCCCATGGTCTCCTCCTACAGAAATGTGTATGTGATTGTGTGGATGTGTGCTCCATGTGGTGGGTGGGGAATTGGCCACTCAGCCACACCTAGAGGGTGGTGGGAAATTTCTCCCTCTCACCCTGGCACAAGTGGAGTCGCCCAGGGAATGATACCGGGCCCAACAGTGCTTAGTATCTTCATCGGTGGTTTGGATTATGGGATCAAGTGTACCCAGATGAAGTTTGTCAGTGATACCAAACTGAGTGAGGCACTGGACACTTTGGAAGAGAGAGTTACCCTGCAGGAAGACCTGGACAGGCTGAAAAATTGGGCTAACAAGAACCTTATGAAGTTCAGTAAGGAAAAATATCCTCAGGTCCTGCACATGGAAAAGCATAAACCAGGAGAGCAGCACAGGCTGGGGATCTACCTGGCTAGAGAACAGCTCTATGGAAAGGGACCTGGGGGTGCTGGTGGGCAAGCAGCTCAGTGTGAGTGAACAGTTTGTTGCTGCAGCAAAGAAAGCCAATACAAATGCTGGGTTGCATCAACAAGGGTGTCACCAACAGTGATAAAGAAATCACTATTTCACTCTACACAGAGCTGTCCAGGTCATACCTTGAATGCTGGGTTCAGTTTTGATACCTGCTATACAAGAAAGATGTGGACAGGGAGGAGAAAATGCAGTAAAGGGCAGCAAAGATGACCAAATTGTTGGGAAGCCTGCCCATGTGAGGAAAGGATGAGAGAATTGAGTTTGTCCATCTTGGAGAAAAGAAGATTAAAGGACACTTTACCATGCTCCAGTGTGTAAAGGGTATCTACAAAGAAAATGGACATTTGCTTTTTTCAAGAAGTCATACAGAAAAGGCAATGGGTAATGGGTACAAGTTGATCCTGAGGAGATTCTGATTGAACATAAGGAAAATTTTCACAATGAGAACAGTCATTGGAATAATCTTTCCATTCTAGGAAGCGGATTCCCCAAAGTCGGCCACTTTCAAGATTCAGCTGGACAGGGTGCTGGGTCATCTTGCTTATTCTATGCTTTTGCCAGCAAAGGTTGGGCCAGATGTTAAATGATGTCTCTTCAACCTGGGGATTCTATGATAGTATAATTCATTGAAATCAATTAAAAATACTGTTTGGGTCTTTTGTGTGTAGGGGCAAAAATAATGGACTGCAACTGACAATTATACGTGTAAAGCAACAAGAATACATCTACTGCCACATAGGAATGCATTTATGCAGGGTCTTCCACATTGTTCCCCAAATTTTATGGCATAGTTGAAGAAATTAATTTTAAAATTTACTGGCTTGCTGAGTTTTACAAAATATTTTTAGTGTATGAAACACGGGTAAGCTTATAAACTGTAACGTGGGATGATCTTTGTAACAGAAAGACAAATCTAGGTTCTTTTTTCACATGTAGGTTTAACAAGTCTACATTCTGTAAAAATTAGCTGACTGAGAAAGATTTGACATCTGTGATCCCCAGCAATGCTGCCTAGCCTATGTCTCACAGCTCTTTGAAAACTCCATGTTTGTCACTTTCGTCATGATCCTCCTGTCAGTTTTCTGATAGATAAATCCATTTTTTCCTCTCCATTGATTTTTTCATGATCAGTTTGTAAAACTAAAGATGACACAGACTGCTTTGATGGAACCTTCTCCTGAATTAGCAAAATTCAAATAATAAGGCTTAAGATGAGGAAGAAGTCATTAATGAAGGAACAGGTACCTGATATAAATATGAAAAGAAGCTATATTTCACCCTGACAAGATATTTGATTTGAAAGGATCATATTGGCATAATCTGGGCATCCTGAGAGTCAGACTGTCCATCTGTGATGGGACTGGGCTTACAAAAAACATGAGATCCTGTTCAAGACCCTGTTCATAAGACCCTGTTTCCCTGTTCAGGCAATAAACAATCCCTTATAGCCATTACAAAATCTAGAAAACCTAAAAGGAGTCTGATATATGACTTAGTCTGCTGGGAGAAGAGAGGAGGATAGAGAAAAGAAGGCAGAAGTATACCATTGGCTGTTTCTAGCCATGGCACCAAAGGAGAGTGGAAATATCTGTTCCCAAACTCGCCTGACTTGCCTCACTCCTTCCTGAAGGACATGGATGAAAACACAAGACTTAATTTCCCAGGTCCCACTCTTGCATGTATTTCAGGCATTTCTTTCTCATTCTCTGCCCATTTGGATGGCTGGCTCTTCCTTCAAGCGTTTTCTTGCATGAAGTCAGATTTTCTTTCTCCCCAGGGGTCATCTCATCTCCTTTTATCTCATCTCAGCCGCTCTAGGACCATGGGTTGGTCCTCTTCTTCAAACTGAAGCAGAAATCTTTTGCAGTCCCCGCCTGTGACACATTGTTTCCAGCCTGTCCCAGCCTTCCCTTTAGTGCTGTTCCTATCTCTAGTCAGGAGGTTTTTGGGTTAGTACTTCCCCACACCCCCATGTACATGGGTGTTGCACATCCCTCTTCCCTACACAGGCAACCCTAGACCATGGGAGTGATTTCTCCTGTTTTTTCCATGTTTTTAACAAAAAATTTCCTGCCTGTTTCTGTTCCAAAGAATTTCACACCAGTGTAGCTTTGGTCTTCTCTGAGCTACAGTCAGGCAGTTTCTCTCTGCCTTCTCTGTGCCTGTCTTCTGTCCTGTGAGGTTCCACTGCAGCAGAGCCCTTGGACTGAAGCACACTCAGTCGGTCTTCAAAGCTGGCCTATGTCTGATGTTCAAGAGGCATACAGGATAGTGATGACCTAGCACAGACACTGAGGAATGGCTCTTCAGAGATATCAGCCACTAAACCCACTGAAGATTGTATACAAACCATGGCAATTTGAAAGCAAATTTTTTAAATGCTTACACAGGAAGGGGTAAATGCCTTTCCCTGACACAAAAGGCTGACTGTGTGAAGAAATTCAATCCACATACTCAAAGTCTGACAGAATTAAAAGCTTGTTAAACAGGGTCATAAAATGGAAAATTTCAGATGTTCCAATTAACAAGGTAGGACAGGGGAGAAAGGGAGAAAGGAAAGAAGCAGTGTCAGCCCTGTCTGTGGTATCCAGAGCTTTAACTTCAGTGTCTATTACCTGTGAACTTAGAAGGAAATATCATTGTATAAAATACAATAAGCCTGTGAAGCAGTCATGAGGTTTCAGGTTTCCCTACTGCTTTAAACTAGGCTTACTCTGACTCTCCTCTGAGCCCAGAGAAGTCTTTGTAGTGCGTGTCTGCTTCAGCAGGGAAGGCAGTAAGTTATTCCAGTTGCTCCAGTTTCAAATAGCATCAGATGTTCTGCAGAGAAGGACAGTGGTTTAAGTCTCCTCAGGTGGAGAAAGCAAGACAGAGACCTCACACATTTAGGAGGAATGTGTCTTTAAAGAAAAGCATGCCTGCATGCTGCTCCTTTGGACACTCTCTGAAAAACATTAATTCTGAAGAAAGAGATCTTGTTACACCGTGCCAGACACCAAACCCTGCAAACATGAGCCAACCATGTCTCTTTACAACTCTTTCACCTTCAAATTCCCCACCAGCTCAGTCCAGGTGGCTCCTCTACTGTGCCAATCATTCTGGTAGGTAGTAATAAGTTCTTCTTCTAAGAGGAAGATAAAATGCCAGATATTGCAAATGTTCTTAAGTCTCACAGAGTGCCATAGGCAGCAGTCTCACAGAGTCTCACAGAGTGCCATAGCAGGACTGAAATAGATTTGCTTAGTTATTGCCTGAAGATTGCATTGATCTAAACTACATTACACAAGCATGCCTGTGACAAGAGACAGGCTCCAAGTATCAGACATATTTATCCATTAAGTAAATCTGGGCTAAAAGATTTAGCAGGAATGATATAAACATTGTTTTCAATACTTTTGGTCAAAAAGAGCATGGTATAATCATCATACTTTTCAAAAAAAAAAAAAAGGCAACAAGAAAGCAGGTATTTTAAAGACCTGATGCAAATAACTTCTATGAAATCTAACTCCTACTTATACAATATATATTTTCTGTTCCTTGAAAACTAGTCCACCTTTGCCCTGGTTATATTCCCTTTGAAAATTAAAAAGTATCTCTTACCTGACCCAGTAGATCAGCTAAACTTTCTATCTATTTATTTGATGCTATTTTCTTAGACCAGCCTTGAATTTATTTTTTCCTTTTTTGCAATATTAATATATAGAGAATATCAAGTCATCTAACATGCCATTAATGTATTTCAATACTATACCAATACCTTCCCTTTGGATTAATTAAGAAAGAAAAAGGAATTTTCCATTGTATAGGAATCACCCACAAGCTTGGCTTTATAAAAAAGAGAGATAAAATTGTTGATCCAATAATTCTGCAATTCTTTGATAAACATTAATTTAACTGCGGCAAGATCTTGCAGCATTGTTTTCCTACAAAATCTATATTAAGGTGTCAGCCTGCAAGGAAATAATAAAATAAACACCAGGGACTTTGCCAGACTGAATTCCACTAGTCAATTGAGGTTAAGAAAGAAAAAGATAGAGACCTCATCTGAAATCAAATGTAATTTGATTAGAAGTAAGCAAATCACAGCATAGCCATATCTGAATAGGGTTTAATGAATACTAATTCAGGTCTTTGTTTGTCTCTTCCATGGGACAGTGTTCATCTTTTTGAATAGTCCACATAGAATCATAGAAATACTGAAACACATAATTGCAGAATATTCTAAGCTGGAAGGGATCCACAAGAATCATTGGGTCCAACTCCTGGCCCTGCACAGCACTATTCCCAAGAGTCACACCATGTGCCCAAGAGTGTTGTTCAAATGCTTCTTGAACTCTGTCAGGTTTGGTGCAGTGACCACCTCACCTGTTCCGGGGCCCAACCATCTTCTGGGTGAAAAACATTTTTCTAATATCCAAGCTAAACCTCCCCTGACACAGCTTCAGGTCATTCCCTGGGGTCCTGTCATTGGTCACCACAGAGATCAGTACCTGCCCCTCCTCTTCCCCTCATAAGGAAGTTGAGATGGCAATGAGGTCTCCCCTCAGCCTCCCCTTCTCCAGGCTGAGCAGACCAAGTGACCTCAGCTGCTTCTCGTACTACTTTGCCTCAAGGCACTTCATTATCCTCATAGCCCACCTTTGGACACTCTCTAGTAGTTAAATGTCTTTTTTATATTGCTATGACCAAAATTGCCCACAAGACTCAAGGTGAGGCCACCCTAGTGCAGAGCAGAGCAGGACAATGACCATCCCCTCCCTTGCCTGGCTGGTGATGCTGTGCCTGATGCACCCCAGGACACAGCTGGCCCTCCTGTCTGCCAGGGCATTGCTGACTCATGTTCAGTGTGCCATTCATCAGGACCCCCAGGTCCCTTTTCACAGTGCTGCTCTCTAGAATTTCATTCCCCAGTCTGTCTGTACATCCAGGGCTGTCCCATCCCAGATGCAGAATCCAGCACTTTGCCTTGTGAACCTTTATTTGCCTGGTGATTACCCAGTCCTCCAATTTACCAAAATCTCTCTGCAGGGCCATCCCTGCCTTTGAGGGAGTCAACAGCTCTTCCTACTTTTGTATCATCATCTGTGACCTTGCTCTGTGTCCCTTCCAGTCCTGTGTCCAAGTCGTTAATGAAGCTGCTGAAGAGAACTGGGCCTAAGATGGACCCCTGAGGAACCCCAGTAGTCACAGGTCTCCTGTCTGATGTCACCAGATGTCACCCCATTCACTGCACCCTTTGTGCCTGACCTGTGAGCCAGTTGCTCACACACTGTATGGTGTGTTTATCCAGCTGTGTGCTGGACATTCTGTCCAGAAGAATCCTGTACTGAGAGTATTGAAAGCTTTACTGAAATCCAAAAGGATTATATCAACTGGCTTCCCTTGATCAACTGGTGGGTTACCTTGTCATAAAAGATAAGAAATTTAAGTTCCATCTTCAATGACATGTTTTGACAGATCTCTAGTCTAAATATTGTTTCCTTAAAATACAGGGTTTTTTTTAATAAAAGGGTCAAAGCATAAAAGGTCTTGCCTTTTCAATTTAAGACATACTTCAGAGAGAATGTGAAAGAAAGCAGAACTAATTTATGCTTGCAGTGGGTAGCACAACTTGTACGGTAAATATACATGCATACAAGAAAATCAACAACACACAGATAATTTCAAAATCCAATATAAGATCCTGGATACTATCTTATGGTTTAGTTCATTTCTAATCTGTACCAAGACTTTTACTTAAAGCACAAATGAAAAGTTAGAGGCATATTCTTCATTTTGTTTTCAACAAAAAAATATTATTCTTAACCTGCTGCACTCATATCAGAAATAATCTTTTATTAAATTGAACAATGTTCCAAAAGATACTTGGCTGCTCTGCTCATATTTTGCCCCCTGAATAGTATTACTCTATGTGGTTAAAGACTGAATCTTAATGCATATGTATAATCAGATTGAAATACAGTTCATATGACATCAGGTCTTGGTTTTCTTGATCTTATTGCTTATGAGTACAATCTTAGCATCATGTTAATACAACCACCACATAAAAACTGTATTTTCATTACACATAAATATTAAAAATTCTAAGGTTGCAAAGTCAGAGATTAAAATCCTAGGAAAAGACAGAGAGAGCTATGTGTGTAAGAAAATACATTATGGAATTTTGCCACACTATTTTAAAAAAATATTAATTTTTAAAATTTAATTAAATGAAAGGAAATTAAATTAAAGTGGAAAGAAAAAAGGTAGCTGAAAAAGTCCATACAAGGAAGTTAAGAGTACACTGACATTTCCATTTTGTCACCTGGACATGATGATAACTATAACTGAGTAAATTTGCATTAAAACATAAAAGCCATAGCTCAAATCAAGGGCACACATTCTAATTAGCTACAGTACATCAGGGAGATGAAATTAAGTGTTACATTGTACCCAGCTGTTATGAGGACAGCATGAAGTTCAAAATGGGCTTCCGCCATTCATACAATTATTAAGAACCACCACTGACTCCTGTGCCCAGGGGAATGCAGAAACTGCTTGGTTCAGTTATTCACTTTTCTGAAGAGCAGAGGCACTGAAAGTATTACAGCCTCTGATGCTGATACAAGAGCTCAGTAACCTGGGAAACTCTGAGGTATAAGGATGTAACACAGGAACATACTGAGAAGAATATTGTCTGCTGAGCTTCAAATTAGTTCCAGGGAGAACCTAGCTGTTCATGCAAAAAATTATATTTAAATGTATGGATCTGTGTCAGGAATTTATTAGCTAATAAGACAAGGTCTGTCGAGGGAAAGGGGATGGAGTCACGGAAAAAAGGAAAATAAGAGAAAGATTATTTGGTGGCAAAGGAATACATGGAAATATGAAACTTGAAAGAAGTCTGCAGAGGAGAAAAGACTTTTCAGAGGGAAGACTCTAAAACCTAGTTTGGTATCACTCCTTGAGTCCAGAAGATCTCTGTCTGAATTGCCTCAGGTCCTGAGTGGTTCAGCTGTGAAAAAATAGAACAAGTGTGCTTCAATCTGCAGAATTCTCACCTGTCTTGTCTTTTTGTAAATACACCACTTTTGGAGGGTGCCCATGTGCTCCTGCAGCTCTGCACAAGGCAGAAAATTCCCAGGAAGTTTTAGGTTTATGATTTCAGCACAGAGAGATTCCATAACTGTTTTTCCAATGAAAGCATATTAAGGCCACTCAGAAAAGTTTAGAGCATGACACTTGCATAAGTCTGTTCACCAGGAGGAAAGACATAGTGCAGATAATCTTAAATTAGAAGACCAAGCAAACCAAAATTCAGATATTGGATTCATCTTCTTGTCATGTGTGACTAGATATGTATATTATAGAAATCCATTAATCAAGTTCCCAGGATGTAGGACAAGGATTAAAGACAAAAATACATAGAAGTCCAGTTAAAACCACTTTAAAGCAACCCTAAAATAGGCTTTAAAAAAAGTATTATTATTAAAAAAAAGTAAAAACCACTTCAAAGCAACCCTAAAATAGGCTTTAAAAAAAAGTATTATTATTAAAAAAAAGTATTATTAGTCCAGTATTTCAGTAGTTTTTAGCTAAAAACTCTGTGAGGAGAAAGAAAGGCTGGGGAGAGAGAAATGGAATTTGCACATTCACAAGGAAAGACCTTGGCTTCCTCCATGTCTTCAACATCAGCCTGTCCAGGAAACCTGTCTATCAGTGCTGACTCAAGGATGAGGACACATTTAGATACAACAGTTAAAATTGATGCTGCCTTCAGTTTCAGGTTCTAGCCTTTCTTCTGAAGGTTCCTACTCCCAAAGCAGAGACAGCAGAAAAAGCAAGGTATCTGCTTTTGAACTGCCACAACCAAAATCCAAACACATGAATATAATCTGAAATCAGTCGTGCAACCAATTTCAGCTTGGCTGTAGAAACTAAGTAGAAGATTAAGCAGAATTCAATCCTCTGATAATAGACCACCATGCCTCAGATTCCAATTATCTGGCATGTCTGCCTGCACTGCCTCCCATAAATCAGTCCATGATCTAGTCCTTTCACTGTTTGAACACAGATATGAACAGCTTTCTAGACAAGTCTTTTTCTGAAAGCACTTCCTGAAGATGGAATCTCAACTTAACTTCTCATCTAGCCCAGGTCAAAGGCAGCTGCACTGCTGAGACTGTTGCAGTCACAGCTGCACGGCTGGACATTGCCTTGGAGCCTGCTGGCATTGAGCGATGAAATCCTTATTGAAGCCTTTCTCAGAGTACACGTTGACCCAGTTTTCCTTCCCACATAAAATTGGGCATGGAAGATCACTGGTGTGTCACAGTGATCTTCATCCCAGCGTAGGATTAGGATGTAACCAAAACATGCACTCAGGCCCTGGGTCAACCCATATTTCTGGCATATCCTTAAGCATCCTTTTATGCTCTTTAAGTGAAACATAAAAATATAAAGCTACTTTAAAAATTACAGGAGGATGCAGAATTTGGCTCAGACTCCAGTGTGGGAGAACAACATTTTTTTTTTTTTCTTGATACATCACCATCGTTTCCATTGGATGTCAATTAAAGTATAAAATAATCCATATTTAATTTTGTTTTGTTGAATTGCTAGTAAATATGGAAAAATACATGCTGGAAATATTAAATGTTTTTCACTATTAGAAAATAAAATATATTTTTAAAATAACCAAGCATATTTTAATTGAAATAAATGTTGATTTTTCTTATCTTAGTACAGTATTGCCAAGATAATAAAATTCAATCTTTTTACTTTAATGAGTTTTATTTGTCATGCTAGCAAAAATTAGTTAACCAAGAAATTGATTTTTTACAGTGGAATTAGGTCATTGCCAAACACTTCCAGTGTATTTAATTTTCTGTCCCTATTGAAATCCAGGTGTGAATTTTTTAAAAATACCTGCACTGTGTTTATGCCCTCTGCAAGCAAGACAGGCATAATAATTATTGCCCTTTCCTAATTTGCTCTGTGTAATAAAAAGGTGAAAATTTTTTTGCTCTGTTTTCATAAGTTAAACTTGCTATGTTCTCTATGGTCTTAGAAACTAGCTCTTCCCCACATTGTTCTAAATAAAGGCCATATATGTGGGTGACCAGAACTATAAAAAGTAGTCTAGGGTTGTTCTACTGTTTGTCACGGTTTAACTCCAGCTGGCAACTAAGTCCCACACATCTGCTCACTGATCCCTCCCTCATTCTGTTAGGACTGGGAGAAGAATTGAAAAAAAAAAAAAAGGGAAAAACCTTATCTCTGGATTGGGATAAGAATAGTTTATCAATTGAAATAAAATATTAATTGTAATGAAAATAATAATAATAATAATAATGATAAAATTAAATGAGAGACAACAAAGAGAGAGAGGAATGAAACCCAAAAAAGACAAGAAATGCATAGTACAATTGCTCCCCACTCACTGATTAATGCCCAGCCAATTCTGAGCCACCACTGGCATCACCCACCCAATACCCTCCAGTCTGTGTCCTGAGCATGACATTCCATGGTATGGAATATCCCTTTGGCCAGTTCAGGCCAGCTGTCCTGGCCATGCCCCCTCACAGCTCCTTGTGCACTTCATCACTGGCAGGGACTGGGACACTGAAAAGTCCTTGACTTGGGGTAAGCCAAACATCAGTGTGTTATCAGCATCATCCTTACACTGAATCCAAAACACAGCACCACTCCGGCTACCAGGAAACAAATTAACTCCATCCCAGCTGAAACCAGGACATTGCTATCATAAACACTGACATTGGTAATTGTAATTACAGGTAAACTATGCAAACATGAAAAATAGAAAGCCTAAATATTTCACTTGTCCATCAGAAGTATGCGGTATTTGAGAGTGTGACTAATAAGAAACTAAGTAACAGATTTATTGTGTCTAGCCCATAAAAGGACTGATAAAAGTCTGGCAGATAAAACTGTCTCAAAATGCTTTTAAATCCATGCTTACAATTTTATGTGCTACGGAAAAAGTCTTAAAATACTCTAACTACAAAGCACGCACAATTTATAAATATTCATTTATAAACTAATAAAGGGTATGAACTTCTGTGTCTGAAAATGAAGTTAAAAACCATTGTTACAAGCCAGACTTGAATAATTTAGTCCAAGGGAAATTTATATTTGTATTCTGCTAAGTCCCTGTGTGAATCATGTGTAGTAAGGAAAAAGCTTCAGAAATTTATGTTTGATGCTAAATCTCAATGATGAGTTCTGCAAAGTGCAAGAATTGTAGAAGACAGCAGAAGCTCTGTCTGAAACTCCCTCTGTTGTGTCCTTTCTCCCCTCTCATACACTGACAACAGCAAGATTCTGGAGAGAAGCTTAATCACTGGAGCAAAAAGAAGTGCTTCCCATCACTTCCATGACTACACAGGCTTGTCCACATCCACACAGACTCAGATGGAAAAGATGAAGTATCATACTCAAAACTAAAACCTGAAATTAATCAGAACACTTTTTACCATTGAAAAAATATTAATAATGTCAAAATTACATTATTGACTTTGAGGTTTTATCACTCCTTCAGAAACTATTTTTTTAAAGACCAAATAGAGAAACTAACTAATATTGGTTATAATGTTGATTATGGTGTTGAGACAAAAGTTCTCCAACTGCCATTTGTTTTATTCAACCAGCAATGTAATGTTTTATCTTTTGAACTTTTTATGCAGGGGTTTTGTATTGTATGAATAGCTGAGAGGTGATAAGTATAAAATTACTCATAAGGAGAATTATTAATGCTGGTAAATTGGATAGCACTCCATAGGATATGACAAAGGAATTACTCTCTCAAGAACTCCCTATTCTTCTCAATATGCACTGATAAAATGCTCTGTATATTTATTTATGAAGTCTATACTATAATGTATAGATGCTTCAGGTTTTTTAAATAAAGGTACTATCCTGTATAAACATCCCATTTTCCTTCCAGTGTAGTAATGTATTTTTCCTACTGCATGAACTTCAAAGATCTATAAATAAATAAGAAGATGAAACAACATTTACAAATTAATGTGGAGATCTCTCTGCATGTCAATAAACATGAGATCAGGCATTTCTCAGTGGAAGCAGCGGATGATTTGGCAGTTGGCTGCTAAGGAGGATGAAAATGGTTCAGATCTGAGGTAGGTCGCAGATGCACATGCTTTAAACTCTGCTGGCTTATCTGTTGCATACATTTTGTTTACCAATCCTTCTTTATTACTTTTTATTCTATTAAATTGGATTTTCTTTCTAATTTTATCTATTTTTTCCTTGGAACCTGATTCTCCCCTTAACAATCTATAAAGTGTGCTTAAAGTTGCAACAAGCTATATGTTCTATGGTTCATGTTTTACTGATAAAAAAGTACATCTCATAATGCCAGAATTTCCCAGATCCTATTGGAATATGAAACACATTATATTACAATTCTGAATTAAACTTTAGATAAAAAAGAACTTCAATTTGGTGAACAAAAATTAAATTTTTTTAGCCTTTTTTTTCTCTAATCTTCTCCTTCTTCCATGCTGCCGTGCCGACCTCTGAAGCTCCCTGGCTTTGCCTGCCCGGCAGAGGCACAGGCAGCTGCAGAGGTGGGCACGGCAGCAATTTGGCACCCCAGATTGGGCTCCAAGCTGTTGCTGTGCCTACTCTGAAGTTTGTGGCGTTCGGTTTTTCTTCGCACGGGTCCCGGGCAGCTTGGGGTGCCCGGCTGGCACGCTGCTCTCGGCAAGACCGGGGCAGCCATGTGTGTGCAGAGCTCTAGGGCTGAGCCTCTGCGTGGGTCTGCCGTGCCGTAGCCTCACGCTGAGGCAAGACAAAGGGTGAGAGAAGGCACACTTTCCCTGCGTGGCTGAGAACTCTATTTCCGGCGTGGCTGCAGCGATGGACAACGCTCCCTGGCTTCGCCTGCCCGGCTGAGGCACGGTCAGCTGCAGGGGACACTCCCCTGTTTCTCATGGAGGTTCGGGGAGCGGCTAAGACAGAGCGCTGCACTGTCTGCCTTGTATGGAAGAGAGGCAGCTTCCAAGGAGGTAATAAGGGAGTCGACTCAAGGCCAGGGAAAAAGTCTCAGGTTTAATCCGAGCTCCGAGGAGCTCCAAATGCCATTGTCCCAACAGCCAAAAGCCCCCACCGAGGATTTCGCAACAGCTCAAGTACTGGGGCGGTAACCAGGGGGAAGGGACGCCCACCACCCAATGGGAGGATGTGGGGGAGTGGAAGGCAGAGGGACAGACAGACACACAAACCAGTGGGGGAAGTTCAAGGGAGGGACCCCTGGCCCTCATCCACTCACTCAATGCCCAAGGTGGAAGATTCTGGGAGAGTGCGATGGGGAGCCGAGTGATGGACAGGGTACCAGGGAGGGGACAGGGGAATGACTGAGCATTTTCAGGGAGATTGACATTGAGGGGAAGGCAGGAAAACTCAGGGTGGAACCACTGGGAGAAAATGGGGGTGAAGGGGCAAACCATTACAGAACTGTTACCGAGATATAAAAACAATACAACACTTCCATGTTGGACATAGCTTACAGTACAAGGAATACTAATCCCAACTGAAAAAATTATGCAATGATATTTTTGAATGCTAGCATTTTTGAAGGTAGATTAGATGCATAGAAGCAATAAAATGGAATTAAATTGAGAAAAAAATTTCTGATTTTGAAGGCTGATCATGCTTAAGTTTTTAATATTTACAAGGTGTTTCAAACCCCAAACAGCAATGAGAAGAAATAAACTTAAAAATCAGTGCAAGGGTTACTAGAGCCCATGCATTCATGTTTATTGTGGGAGATAAGAACTCAAAAAAAACATGTAAAAATTGGTTTTCTGCAGCTAAGAAAATAGTACTAGTTTAGAATAAAGGTTTTAGAATATTTTCCGGACGTATTGGATATAAATGAACACAGTAGCTCCTTTGTCCAAATTTTGCATATAGAGGAAATGAGGCCGAGAAAAAAAAATTATCTGCTGTAGATGATCTATTGTTTCAGCAGAAAATAAAGAATCTGGAATTCAAGAGCTCTGAGATCTAATTCAGACACAAGAGAGACCTTGCTCTAGGTACACACAGTCTGCTGTCATTAAAGAAGTGCATTTTGAATTTAGAGTATAAGACTTCTGGTTTAGGGACCAAAAAGGTCTCCAATGCTTTCAGATATGTTAAGAAAAAAAGGAAAGTGCAATTGTTTAAAAAATAGATACGGCAATATTCATAAGCTAACCTATAGTTCAACTAAAAATGTTAATTGGGCCCTAAAGGAAAAGAAATACCCACATATAAATATCAAAAGATAAACAGTAAGTCAAGTTTTGCAGAAAATACAAAAGGCAAAACTAAAATATATTCAAACAGACATAAATAAGATGCACCAGCTCATCTGCTTGTGTGAGGACTTATTCTGGCTCTTTGGTAAAAGCATCAGACAATAAGGAACAAAAAATAAATATGCAGGTGCTGCCATTTAATGTATCACCTCAAAAATGTTTTAACCTCCCTGTCTAAGAGAATGTCTTTAACATTAAAGAAACACCAAGCCTCATAACAAAATATTCTCAAATATTCTGACATACAAAATACACAGTGCTATACACAAAAGTTGCAAAATGGTCTGAGCAGGGCAAAGAGCTCTTTGATACGTGAAGCATAGGTAAAACTGAAATCCTAATATGTAAGCAAACTGCCAGCCAGAGATGACTAGGAATAACTACTGAGATACAAAGAAAAGCAGCAGGAGAAGAGGTTGGAACTGAGGTAATTTGGATGGAAAGTGCTGGGTCTTGGCAAGAGAGAAATGCTCCTGTAAAGCAGCAATGGCTCAGTATGCCAAAAACACTTTTTAGAATTTAATTTAAATAGAATTTAATTTTAAACACTTGCAAGCTTGTCACTGTTTTTTTTTTTTCTCCTCACATGGTGCTTCAGTAGAAAACAAGGGGTTTTCTTTTCCATTTTTAATATTTTTTCTCTCCTCAACATTTTCCATGGTCTCTCTTCATCCAAGACACACTCTTTGGGTAAAAAGCTAGGGGATAGGAAAAGAAAAAAGGAAAGGAGAAAAAAATTAGAATTACTGACAACATAAAGGGAAAATTTTTTAAAAGTGGCATATACTTACTTTTTAAAGATATGCTTAGTTCATAATAAAACAGAGAAAAGTCAATACTTATAAAAACAAATTACAATGTGTGAAAGTTGTTCATTAAACTGTGTGTTAATTTTTCAGTTCTCAACCTAAAACTTAGGTTAAAAAACTGAATCTTAAGGGGAACAGAGCAGCCTGTTGGGTAAGTAGTAAGGAGTGCACAGGATACATGTTGGTATTAGCTATGTTTTCTACATAATTCCAGATTGTAGTTTCTTAATTAACTTTAAAAATACAGTGAACAAAAATCATAGGGTAAATTCGCAGCTGAACTACAAAAAACTTTGGTGCACCAGTTAAACATAATTTACTGTCAGAGTGGATTAAGTTTTTCAAAATGAATCCTAAGTTCTACCCTGGTTTGACTCCGCCTAATGGTTTTCTTAGAGGTTTGAATGATGGAAGAGCAGAAGGCTTGCAAATATTTTATCACAGATTTCAAGGCAATAAGGAAGGATATATGACAGCAGCAAATCAAACCCCAACAATTGTTGTAGAAGGAGCTAAAGATTGCAGTATTTTAGCCAGACCAAGTCAATTCTGCTTCAAAATATTGTTACAGCATATTTAAAAGAGAAGTTTTCTGACTGTTCCAATATTGAAGAAGTCCTGAACAACAAAACAACCAAGGCATCCTAAAGGAAAAGTGACTGTAGAAGCTGCTGTTAATAGGCTTCAGACTATAATGAGAACAGCAGCTTCAGCACAGGAGGGTAACTACTCCCACCTGCTCCTTGCAGGGATTAGCTCAAACTGAAGCCCTGGCCACCACACACACTGGCCTCAGCATGAAACAGCTGAGCACTGAAACTCCCTGGATGCCCACAGAGCAGGACTTAAGGCTGTCCTTTTGAGAAAAGCAGGTCACAGGGGTCTTTGACCCAGACAGGTTGTTACTTTATTTGATAATACAGAATGGAAGCATGGCATCTAAGAGGACAAGTTAAAGTTGGAAACTGTATATTGTCACAGTCCGTGTTGCACTGTGTGACATGCCAGTTCCTGCCTCACACACATACACAGACTCACAGAAGCAAACAGCAGACTCGGGCACTCGCAGCTGAAGGAAGAACCACCAACACTCTATGACTTCTATCTTACTTAAGAAAGATACCATTAACTCTACCATTTCCATACTGAAACTGAAAAGGGCAAAAGGGTCTGTACAGACAAATGGACCATACAAGGATTACAAGGGCAGAATTTAAAAGAGGTCATAACAGCACACAGCTAAGTTATTTACACTGCTTCTCTAATCCAATGCTCTTTTGGAACAAGAAAGGCCAGCCTTGCTACAAAATCTGCACAAGGTCACTGAAATCAACACACTTAGCTGAATTCTGCTGATGTTTAAGCCCCTCAGGTAAAGCCTCCAAAGATTTTCATCTTTGAAGTCCTTTCTTGCATTAGTCTAGAAGCCATAGGTAGCAACAAAAACACATTCTGGCAGAGTCTTCAAGCATACATAATTCACTAGATACACTTTGCAGGTTCTAACAGCTTTTTGCAGGACTTTTCCCTAAGCCAGTCAGGCCAGCAGCCAGCTCTGCATAGGGGACTGGGTTAATTAAAGCAATTACAGAATGCATTCTACTTATACTCTCTTATTGGCTATTTTTGTCATTAAAACTTAAATCCAAAGCTCACAGAGATTAATGATGAGTTCATTTCCATTTCAATAGAGTTATCATGACTGTAGCTGTTGACAATTTGTAGTGTTACTTTCTTCACAGAAAAAAAAGTCTTATTGAAAATGTCCTGTCCTTCCACTTACTTGCATGAAAAACTTCCTCGTTTTTTTCAATCTTAAAGAAAAAATAAGCTCATGTTTTCAAGCAATACCTGGTTAGACTCCAGTTCCCAAAAACTAGACAAATATGTATTGTTCCAGCAACATTTGTACTGTTTCAATGTTGTGAATGAAGCCTTATACATATGTTGTAATCAGTAAAACACCCGAAAGTCAAATTCCCTGGAACTATCTTTTGCAGCAGGTGTGGTCCTCACTCCCTCCCCTCACAGCTCCTACAGTGCAATAGCCCTCCCAGCAGAATGAACATAATTTTGCTGTAGCCCAGTGTTGCTCTTATCAAACAGGAGCTTCTGCAAGACGCCAGGCTGAAGACACATGATCCCTGTGTGCATGTGCTCAGCCGTGTGGATGGAAATAACCCACCCCACCTACACGAGAGAGCCAAAGGCAGGGGTGCATAGAGAACAAAAATGGAAAAGCAGCAGTCAGAGAGAAGTCAAAGAAACGCTGGAGGAGAAAAGAAAGAAGTGAGTTCCTTGTGATAACCCCTTGAGTACACGCTGTTTAAGACACTTTCTTTGAACCAGGACACCTGTGATTCCACATTTCTCCATATCCAAATAAAAAACTCTAACTTGAGTCTAAAGCGTACACTTGTGTGTGTCAGTATAAACACAGAGGTCTACACCAAAACAAAAACAAAGAAACAAACAAACAGACAAGAAACAAACTACATGCACACACACCCACACACACCAAAAAAAACCAAACAAACAAACAAAAAGAAACACAAAAAAAAAACCAAACAAACAAAAAACAAAGAGAAAAAGAAATTTACAACCTCCAATACACCTCAAAAGACCTTAAGCAGATAGTGTTGGCTGCTGAGAGAAATTCTTCAGATGTCCTGGCAACAAGGGAGCAGAAGGAGGTGGTAAGTCTCATTCACTGCCACGTGAGTTCATCTTGCTGGCAATGAAGGTGGAAAATTTGCTAAGAAACATCTGTAGCTTTGTGAAACCATGTTAGGCTTCGAAAGGAGCAGCATGTGTAGGAGGAAGAGCAGGCAAGTCTTCTCTGTAATAGTTCAGAAAAAATCTGTGCAGACAGTTCTACTCTGCAGCAGCACCCCACAGGCCACTAAATATAGGCCTCTGTCTTGGAAAAGAAAAACATTTCTCAATAATTTGAGCAGCATTAAATCACTAATATCTACAGAAATTGCCTAAGTACAGAGTATTCTATACCCATGAGAAGTCAGAAAACAACTTAATGTCCTTGAGAATACAGAATGCAAGCTTCTATGATGGCCAACACATCTCAAGTGGCCAAGAGAGCAATTTCAATTTAATCCCTTTTCCAAAATTTATAAGGAAACTCCACTGACGAAGCTTTCTCCATCTCTCTGCATTTTCTATATTCCAATCATCTCTAACATGAAATAATGAACAGGATGAAGGAGGTGAATGGGGAAAAAACTTTAATATTTCTTATAATGTGAGAACCAGAAATAATGAGATGAAAGCTGTGTTTCTACATACAGCAATAAATGGACCTCATTGCCACAAGATGCCCTGAGGGCTAAAAGAATCTTTTAAAAGGCTCAAAAACACCCCAAACCCAATGCTTAAATTAAAGGAAGATAAATCCTGTAAGAAAAAAAACACACTTGTGGATACAGCCTCACAATCATGACCCTCACAGATGGTCAGAGGATGGATCACGTTCGGGAGGTGAACTGCTGTAATCTTGTCGAAAGGACCCATTGTTAGGCACACACATACACATGCAGAGCAGAGACAAGCCACCTGGCTAAGCTGATCAGTGTTTTCATCTAGTACAACAATCCTTTTATGCCACTGTCTCCTCTCCTATTTACCAACACACCTCCCTTTAGCTCTAGCTGTACCAGCCAGGTTTAACTCTTTGTGGAGGGACACTTCCCCAGGGGGGAGCCAGTACAGCATAGCACAACATGGGAATGGTACAGCATGAAGATGCCAATGTTGTATTTGAAAGCACTGACCACCAGCTCATCAAACCCCATTCTAAATAATCTTGCAGCCAATGCACAGCCCTGCTTAAGTCTGTAGAAAACAGAGGGTAATCATATAAACCTGCACCACCTGAGTTAATTCACCACTACTTCTGCAAGGTCAGGATGTTTATTAACTCATCATTTCAGCATGATATGGAGGAGAGAGACATATAGACTAGTTTCATCAACAAAATTGGAAAAATAAAATCTAGTAATTCCCAGGAAGTTCATTATGCAACACTGTAGCTCTCCTATGTCTGACAGATAACATTAGATCAGCTCTGACACCAAGCTTTACTTCATTGTCACAGCTGTGCAGGTCTGCACAGAGCACTCTGAGGCTAAAAGACAGGTTTGTGGCTGTATTCTGATGCTGAAGGTACAGAATTTTTCCTTCTCTCACTGCTTGCAAAATGTCCATATAAATTAATATTTTTTTTAGAAACTAAGCAACAAGAAGCAGCAACTTAAGCTGTAAAGATGAAGTGGGATCTTACTGAAAAGACCCCAAAACTAAATGACTATAAACGAGCAACACCTGCAAGCTGTAACTGAAAAGGCTGTTTATATTTTTATTCCTTGTATGCTGGGAATACACAAACACAACGTAAAACCTACAGCTTTGCATTTGATAACTGCTAATACAAGGATGTACACAATATATTATCTATTTAGCTCTGGAGTATAGTAGACATTTAATTTATGTTATTGTGGTCCTCTTTTTGTCTCAGGTCATGCAGTAATTTCTGCACAGAAACACATCTATGCATGATCTAAACAATGTTTATGCTTATCTAAATTCAGAAGTGGATTACTGATAATAAAATGTATCAGATTAAATTATACCCAGACTAGTTTTCATTTAAAACAGATTCCAGTGAAAAAGTTTGCTTTGATGGAAATCTACAGATTGGCAAGTGCAAATGTCATCCTATCCTCAAGCAACCTTGTACAGGAATAGTATTTCTAATGATAAAATACACTCCCTGCTGTCCAAATCAGCACAGAATACATCGCTTTCCTTTCATAATGCAAAACTTAGGGAAAGCTGCCCTCATTGTGGTTGCCTACCTCCATCTAGTGACCAGAAGAGGTACATAAATTAACTCTACAACAATAATTAATCATTTGCTACTGGTGAATAAAACTTATAAATCCCAAAACTCTGTTACCATTAATTTTCAAGTGGTGAAGGAAGTTTATGGATTCCAAAAAAATCCCAGAACAGATCTCCAGCATGCTGAAAGACATGTCAGTGCGTTTGTGCAAGTAGGATGTGCATCTTTTACAGAGACCTGGACAGGCTGGAAGGGTGGGATGTCAGGAACAGTATGAATTTTAACAACAAAAAGTGCAAGGTCCTGCACCTGGTACAAAATAATCAAAGAGCCCAGCATAGGTTAAGATATGTGGGCTGAGGCACAGCATTGCTGAAAGGGACGCAGGGATCCTGACGGAACAGGAGTTAACTGAGCAGCACTGCAGCAATGAAGGCAAATCAGATCCCAGACTGCAGCCACAGGGCCACTAGCAGTGGAAGAGGCATGGTCATTCCACTCTCCTCAGAGCTTGTCAAGCTGCACCTGGAGCTCTGTTTCCTGTTCTGGTGCCTACAACTCAAAAAAGACATAGAGGGGCCATAAAAATAACCGAAAGTATGGAGAACTTGCCTGGTGAGGACAGACTGAAAGAGTAAGATCTTGTCTTTCTGGAGAAAAGACAATTCAAGGAGGATCTCATCACAATATTCCATTACTAAATGGGTGGCTACAAAAAGAACAGAGCCACACAAAGAGGTCAAGGGGCAAAGGGTGCAAGCTGCATCAGAAGCAGATTTATCTTGATATGAGAAAAATTTTTTTCACAATAAGAAAAATTGATTACTGGAACAACTTCCCCAGGGACATATTGGAGTCCCCATCACTGGAGGTTTTCAAGACATGGCTGGACAGAATGCTTTATAATATCATCTAGGCTCCCTTTTTCAGTAATGGTTGGACCAGATTCCTTTCTTTGGAAACCAGTGACACTGTGCCAAAAAGGCACTGACAGAACTCAGTATTCTGCAGTTTTGCAGTCAGCAAAAAGGAGATGTAGGAGAGTGATAAAAAAAAAAGGAGTACATGAATTGAATTAATAACATGAGTTCTATTTAAAAGAAAAAAAAAGAACTGCTCCTTTGGAGCCAAGTATAGTATTCTAAAAACAGGCAATCATTTCAGAACCTAAAATGTTACAGGGAACTTCTTGGTTTAGACAGACTGTAGATGATTGCCACAAATGTCATCAGAGTTCAGCAATAAGCCTTCCTAAAAAAAAATACCCCTCTCTTGTTGGGGGCATGGACCATGAATACTCAATATTCAGAGCAGCATCTACAACACAACCTTTACTCACAGCAAAACATAAGCACAAGTACTACTCAAGACACAAAGCCTTTAACAGTGTGGGATTTTATGCATATTTCTCCAAAAGTGTGGGTTTTTTCTAAGTATAAGCAATAACACCACAAGATCTTTGATCCACAGCTCAAACATGACATGCTCAGAAATCTATCTACTAACTCCTTTATGGTAAAATTTTATTTCAATTGAAGTTTTAATTTCATTCTCTGTATATAATATTCAAAAATATCTGCATATGTTATAATTTACTCACATCTTTACTTTTTTACTCCCTTTTGCCATTTAAAAATATTGATATATTTCTTTAGCATCCACTCATCTCTTTAGCAGAGCTACAGAAAGACCATTAGGGCACAGAGAAATGTTTGAGAGAAGTGTTTCCTTGGGAAAAAAAAAAGGAAAAGGAAAAGGAAAAGGAAAAGGAAAAGGAAAAGGAAAAGGAAAAGATTATGAGAAAGAGCAAGAAAAGAAAGGGAAAGGCAAAGGATGTGGACAATGAAATATATATAATCAGCTCTTACTTTGTTAGTATCCAAAAGACAAAAATCACCCTTTTAAACATTCTTCCTGAGTGGGCGTGCAGGCAGTCTTTGAGAGAGAAAATTTGCTTCATTTGCACAGCATGGATTGGCAACACACTCATTTCACTACTGCAACAGCATCTGAGGGTTAGAGTAGCTCCCTGTGCTGGAATTATCAAAGCAAAAAGACATCCCCCTACAGACTATGCCCCAAAGCTTGCATTGCACACACCATGCAAGAAAAGGCTCAAGGCTAATAACTGTGTTCTATCTTTATCCCTGTGGTCTTATGCTTTGCTCTGTCACCCTAAGAAAACCACATAAAGCCCTGTGACTCAGATATAGCTGACTGATAAAGATCCCTGTTGTTATCCCTCACTTCTAGAAGCATGCTTTTTATTTGGTGTTTAGTAACCCTAGCTACTAAGGCAGACTCCCATGAACAGAGCAAAATCTACAGGCTTCTACCTTTCTCCTTTTTGCTATGGCATTCACAATCTGCTTTCAAAGCAGCATCTCTGCAATAAGGAGAACTGAGTAATTAAATCCAGCTAAAAAGTTTGTTTGGAAATTATTGCCTCTGGTGCCCATGTACAGTCACATAAATCTACTTTCAGACCTGGCCCTTAGGTAAAATTTGTGCCTGAAGGTATTGACTGATCTCCCAACAAGAAGATATGGTTTGTTACTGGATTAAGGTTTTTTTTAACTGACAAGGAATTTAAGGAGACACCTTATGCTCTACTGTGTCTATAGGAATTCAGATAAATGCCCCTCCCCATAAATTTCATTCATTTAAGAAAGCAAAAGGTGTGACAAACATGTGACAGTCACTCTTGCATGTAACACAAAGTAATTTATAGAAAGCTATGGCAATCAGATGACTCTGCAAGTTTTAGTACCAAGGTGAATTCCTGACCTGCTCCAGATAGAGTGTAAGTCCTTACCACCCGTACTTAAGCAATGTAATACCAGCTCAAGGAAAGAGGGTGAATATTTTTCTTAAACCATTTAATGTTCTCTGTAACACCTCAAAACATGACTGAATGTGCAAACAGACAGACAGACAAATACCAGAACCACATCTCTTAGCAGCACGGACCTCTTTAACAGTGTCCATTCAGAAGGTCTGCTGACAGATCAAACCTGCCCACAATACAAAAAAAGGACATCAACAAGCATCTAACCTCTGTTAGTTACAGCAACAGCTTTTCATTTTTCTTTAGAACAACCAAATATCTGTCTCAAGGTACATGCTTTATTTCATCATGTAAAAGTTCTTTTTAATCAGCATTCTCAACAAAATTCTCAGTTACTTACTGCTCATTTATGCAACCAAAAGACTTTAAACATTTAATTCCACATTAAACTGGTCCTTCTGCATGATTGGCTGGATTATTCCTGTGAGACTAGTTTCTGCCTACACAGACTTCTCCAGGTAGTTCTTCCAAAATCCAGGCCACTGCTTACCTCCTCCAGGGTGATGAGATGATTGCCTAGTCCCAAAGTCACAGCCAAGCTCCAGCTTTGGGCATCCTACACTCTGGTCTCCTTATCCCACACCTCATCACCCTTTTCACAGGTAATTTTGGAGTAGTAACTGTGCTTATGGCACCTTAGCCCACTGAACTCAGGAGTTTCCAGAATTTTAGCACCTTTTTTTGAGTATGAGATTTCAGATCTAGATGTTGATCTCTGGAATTCCATACTACAGATTTCTCCTTAAAACAAATGAAGATAAGAAAGAATCTGCATATTGGCACTGCATATCAAGGTTCTGAAAAAACAGGAACTGGTAGAGGTGAGACTGAACAGCCAAATACCAGGTATCTTGAGTGTCTAAAGTTCAGCTTTGAAGTGCCTGCGCCACTTTAGATCTACTGTAGCCCAGGACTAGTGGTAATGTTCATAAGAAGAGATGCAACAGAGTGCCTTCAGTAGAATGAGTGCTGTGAATAAAAATAAAAAGTGATTTTAAAACAAAATGTTATGGGCACTTGTTTATACATTTAAAGAGTATGACACTAGTTGAAGTACTGCAATCTTGGGTTAAATGTTACTATTTGATACAAAAATGACAATTTCTTGATGCTGCTGCTTTTGCAATCAATTTTAAATGAACATATTATTAATGCCAATGAATTGTAGCACTTAAACATTTGCTACTTATAGTGTATTTAGCAAATTAGTCACACTTATAACTGATCTACCCAGTCACTGAATGATGTCAGTAAGTATAATCCTTACTTGATTAGTCTCTGTTACTGGAGCAGACTTTTGTTTCAATTGCATATGACTCTCATGGAGGCAGCCATTAACAACAGATTTAAAAATTTTCACCTTATTAGCATTATTTTTCTTTAAAATGTATTGTGTGTAATTCATATTCCTCCTATTTCTGGCAGTTTATCTGTTGTGCTATTAAAAATAGAGAATTATAAAAACATTAAGAATTATATATTTTCCTCCTCTTCTTCTAAACAAGTGATTTTTTTAAATTAGATTTCCCTGTCATAACAATAATAATTAAAAAAAAAAACACAGGTAACACAGACAATAATTTCTGGGAGAAAAATGCAAAATTTATATTATTTTACTATTTATTCTGTTCTTACCTATACTGCATATTTCTCAGATTCCCCTTAAAATCTATTATATAAATGTTCTAATTGAATTCAGTGTTAAACAACGGGATCATAGAAATTAATCCACCTGCATGGATATTGTAGAAGTTAATAGAGATTTATATTCCAAAATGTAAAAAATATTCACATGAATAATAGTCTTAACTGCTGAAAAACACATCCTTTAGTATTCTGAATTCCTATGTGACTGTAAGTTTCCTTTGATGGAAAAACAAAATCCTAAAAGCAATTCAGACTACATTTGTAATTAAATTTCTGTTGGAACCATCCACTTCTAAAAAGTTGGTCATACTCATGAAGACTTGCAGACGTCCCAAAAAGGACAAACTGCAGGATTGCAGGATTCTTAAGACCCTATATTTTAGCCACAAAACACAAAATTATATTAGAGATCTGCCAAACAGGTCAGACTTTGCAAAACCCACAGAGATCAATATCTGGAGGCCCATCATTAACACAACTACAATCTTAATCCTCCAAACCGACAAGTCATGCTGAACTCTTTCCATCAAGGTGCTAAGGTATTTCATCAAGCAGTCACAAACGTCACTCATTACACTTGCATGTCAAATTGCTTCAAAATAATCAATCTCACTTATATTTCTCTACAGGCTGTATTTACAATGGCCACATCCTGCCCCAGACAGGTTATTACATTTCCTTTCCTTCTCCACATCTTGTCAGGGCCTTGCATTTCAGCTGCTATTTATAGCTACAACTTCTCTCTTTTCTCCTTTAAGGAAGCTGCAAGTTCTTGGATAGGTAATGAAAATCAATCAGACAACCAGACTGTTAGCTCCTTCATGTACATAAAAAACAGCTCTTCAGCTAAAAAGGTAAAAAAAAAAAAAAAAAAAAAAAAATTGGGAAAACAATCTGCCAGCTCTTAAAACACATTTCCTGGAAAAATCAAATTCCAATTAGAATTTAACCTCCTTCCAAAGTGTAAAAGTAGCTGCTTCAAAGCACCAACCCTTTAGTAAAGAGTTTCTACATAAAATACAGTTCACACCGAAATTTGTTCTTGCTCTTAATGACAAATTTAAAGAAGGATTCAGCCTGTGGTATACTGCTGAGGCTGATTATGGCATGTTTTGACATTGCTTCTCATTTTGAGTAATTCCACAAGATGATCATAAGAAATTTATATATTTTCCTATTCCTCCTTTGGGCTTTTGCACTTTAGGCATTCCTCTTCCTAAGGTCTGTTTGCCCTCCAAGGAATAACTGATTCTAGATCCCATGGTTCCAAAACACTACGCAGAAAGCTAGAGAAAGGACTTAGAAGTAAAATCCCAAAGTGAGTTTGCCACAAATACAAACCCAATGTATTAGTGGATGATTCCTCATTCCATGTGTCTGTCTCACCCTCATCTAGACACTGAAATGATTGAGCATGGTAATGCCTTAAAAGCAAAAGATACAACTGAGTTAGCCAAATAAAGTTTTCTGCATTTCCTCACTCTACTGATTTCTCTGGAATTTTCTATATGGCAGCATTACTTATGACAACAGAGCCTCTCTAGTTTTCTGACCATTTTGTGCCTAGTGCTGCATATTAAGAAAAGGGAAAGAGGCAAGGAGAGGTGTGATTAAAATCAACATACTTTTATTCACCTCAGAAATATTGCCATTTCTTTCTTTCGATGCCTCAGTTTAAAGGAAGGAAAAAGACAAGTGGGTGCCTGCTGTTGCACTGATTTTGTTATCACCACAGTAGCTGCCATAATTGCACTTTCAAAGTCTGTGTCTGCCTCCATCGCTGAGACTGTTACTAAAATAATTATAGCAGCATTGACTTTTCTAGCCTTTTTCTAAGCCTTGTCTGTGACATGCATTTCAAGTGTTTTACTCTACCTGCTTCCAGGCAAGACCAGGCACTTTCCTTGCAGGGGAATAACAGGCCCAAGAGAGCTCTTGAATCCTACGCAACATTTCCAGCTCGAGTGAGGAGCAAGGCACGGCACAGGCATGACCCGTGCACTTGTCTTCTTCTCTGCTTATGAACTGGGCAGGGCACAGCTGGGTCAACACATTCAATCGCTGGTTACTGCTGGTGGCATCAGAGAAGCCCCTGAGTAAGGGAGAACCAAGGGATTAGTCTCAGGTACATCATTAGGCACATGAAGAATTGCTGGGTGGAACTCTGTGCTGTCTTTTGTCACTCAGGTTACACAACGCCAAAGGTCTCTTTGGGCCCCTAACGTGCAGAAATACGGATTTCAGTAGTTAATGACAAAGTGGGAAATCAAAACACTGGAAAAATCTCCAGCTTTCTCTGGTTCCTCAGTACATTATTTTATTTGCGTACCAGACTGCAGTAGCCTTGGGTATATGACCTAAGAAAAGTTTCAAGTTGCATTTAACTCTGCAATAAAAGATCCCTAATCTTCTGTTAGGAACTTTCATTAAATAAAGAGGCATAACTCCCATTTAGAATATAAGTTATATTTTCTCTTCCAAAATTCACATGCTAGACTTCTACTTTTTCCAGCACATGTAGATGTGGAACCTTAAGTACTTGGTTTACTGGTGGACTTGCCTCGAACCAATTACCATTATGCCTTTCCCAGCCCAAATGATGCTATGTTTCTATGGTCCTACGAATGAATTCACAGATAAGAGAGAGTAAACTGTCTACCAAGGTGATATTTTTCTACTTTGCCTTAATTGAGCTAATGGTTAGAGGCCCATGAAAGAGAACAGCTTTGTTAATATTATCCCATAAACAGCTAATCATAATTTCGTGCCATTTTACTGTCCAGAGGTACCAGTCAATGAATTGAGAAAATTAAAGAAATTGACAGTTTGATCTGAAAATAAATGAAAAAGCCTACTAATTTGTTAATGTTTTGATGCTTGCTTAGAATGGAAATAAAATTACATGAGTAATTTGAAATATTTTGAAAGCTAAAGCTTTTTCACTTGGTATTTGAAAGAGTAACCTATAAATAACATGAATACACTTCAATATTTGTGTCATTCAGTTTTTACCTCAAGCCACAAAACTAATCATGTAATTCTGAGACTGGGACACTAGTTTGACTCTTGCAGTGAAGAGACCACAGGATTTTTGTTTGCCTGGTTGGCTGTTTTTTTGCCAAATCAAGTTTAGCAGAGCAAAGAAAAGGCTTTTCTTTTTCCTAGAAAATGGAAACATAGGGCATGCCATGAAATGGTTTATATGTCAATGGCACACAAAAAATCTACCTACTGAGAAAGCAGTACATCTGTAGAGGCCATCACACACAGTTAACATGTACCAAGAAGCAATAATCTTTGTTAGTGATGTTACTTTGGAGATCATTTATTCTATTTCACAGAAAAACAGCTGGTAGTAAAGACATGTAACCAGTTTGCTGCTCCAGCTCTTCAGGCACAAGCTCTTTTACAACTTGCCCCTATAGGGAGTGAGTAGTTGCTCAGACTGATGGATTCACAAATCATGGTACATTTGGGCTTGAGAGTTCCTAGTGTAATATTTGAATATATGAATATTTATAGCAAAGAACATAAAATACAGTGGGAAATGACAACTTATTCCAAACTTCTCTGTACATTTTACTTCCTTTTCATTTTTTGTCCAGACATTACCTGTGCCTATTAAGAATTTGATATACCTTGTTTCTTTTAGTGCTACCCAGGATTTTTAAAAGACACCTCATTACTCATTGATTTCTGGAACTTGAACACTCACTTGATCAATGTCAAATAATAAAGGTTGCCATAGTTCTGTCTTAGCTGACATGAAAATAACTAATGATTTCATTAACAAAATAGATTAAAAGCAGTGATAATCAGTGACAGCTCATTCTGTAGTGGCATCTGTATTGATGCATCTCTGGCACCTGAAACACTAGACAATTTTGTTTTATTAAATGGAGTTAAAAGAGATTGACATGATCCTGTTTCCTTTAGGCACTTTCCAGGGGGTTCCTTCTAACACTGTTAGTAGAATGTCAAGCCCAATACTGTTCTCATAATGAAATGTTATTAACATTATGCATTTCAGTGGTAGGTTACCATGAGGTGTCTGAAGGGCTGTTTATTTTAGATTCAATTTTATTTTCCATTTAAAATATTAATATTAAAAATATCTGGAAGCTTTTCTTTATCTTGAAGCTGATTACATCCTTTTTACCTTGTAAATATGAAATCATACATTTTCACTTCTGATTGAAGCACAGCTATGTGTCAGGTGTAGGGCTGTGGGATGTGACTAACAGCCACATATATACTGGGACCCATGTGAAAATGAAATTAATCTGTGGAAATTAGTTCAAATGGTGTGTAGATATTTGGAATTTCTAAGGTTAAGAGTAGCAAATGCACAGGTTAAGATCCCAGGAATTAAATGAGATACTCACACAGATAACAGTATTCTGATTCTAATATATTGCAGCCTCAGATCTGACCTGCTTTAGCCATCATGAGAATGAGTTAGTGGGTTGTCTGGGCACAGGCTAGGAGTTCTACCGTACAACACTGCAATATTAAACAGATTTCTCTTGGCTGCTCTTCAGAAATAAGTGAAAATTTGAGATGTAATATAACTTGAAAGAAGAGTCAATTTAATAATGATAAGAACTGTTCCCTTATGTTAACTGAGTGTCAGACTAAAAATGAGAGCAAGTCATCTTGCAATCAATTATTAGATAAATTTTGCTATTTTAAAGACCTTGACATCTACAAGAACACTTACAAAACAAAAAAAAAATATAGAAATCATACCCTACATAATACAATAATGGAATCCAATCCCCAGCAATTTTACTAATTCAGGGTCATCTATTTAGGTATGGATGTTGACACACATTATTATAGTGATATCTATTGGACCTGAAATATCTTAAATTGTCACAAGTTCCTTGGTAGAACACTATTGGGCAAGAGAAGTCCAGTACTTGATGTTAAATATTCAGTATATCAGAAATGATCCAGGGTATCTAGCAGATAAATTATGGCTAGTTACAGCAGACTTTGGTAGATAGACACTTATGAATGGTTAGGAATGATCAGCTAAATGCAATTTTTAAAAATGTGAGTCTTTGAACATTTGAACATCTTTTAACTTACTGCAAGTAAGTCAAGACATATCCACTTAATTTTCTTATGTACCTGCTGTTATCACTGCAGCAGAGCTATGCAGCAGAGGAAAGGCTAGCAGAGAGGCTACAGGCAACCTACAGCAGCTGAGAACATTTTCCAGTTTCTGATCAGAGCTGAAACTCAGGTGCAGTCCCAGGTCCGCATCAGAACCTTGTAGACTGCAAACCTGATCTTTGACATTAGCAGGAGAAAGAACCCAGCACACTGTGACTCAGTCTGAGCTGGCTGAGGCTCGTTATAGCAGCTGTACAAGGGCCACTGGCCACTGCACAACCTGTTCTAGTCTGAGTGATGGGAAATCATATGTGTTTAAGACCTGAGAGCCCCAGGGAACCTGTGTGCAATGAACAACAGTCATCTGGGGCAACACAGCTGGGCGAGGCTGGGGCAACTTTCAAGCAGCAGCTGGGAAGCAGCAAGAAAGAAAAAAACTGTGTTAAGAAAATGTATTTAAAAAATCCTATGTGGACCGTATAGCCATGGGAAAGAATCTCCATGCCTATGGCCTTTGCAAGCCTGGAGAAGGCCCTGGAATGCCCTTGTTTTACTGAAAGAAAATCTAAGTATGATTCTGGTGCAACTGTTTTTTCTCCAAAGATATCAGACAAAATGAGGGTGAGACATTCAGAGCATCAGGACTACAGGATGCAGCACTGCAAGATATGCACATCAAGAGATAAGCCTAAAAACAACCAGACTGACTGAAAGAATTCACTCCACATAGAGCTCTACCGGCCCTTATTAACTAACATTTTTGGAAAACAGTTCCCTGTAATTACATTCAAAGAGGTATACAGATAAGTCTCAGTTTCTCTACTAGGCAACAGCATAAACAGCTTGTCCAAGGTCACACAGAAAGGATGAACTGAACCCACCTCTTTGAAATCCTATATAACTATATATAATTTAATGAACTTAACAGTCATGACACCTCTATTCATCTCTCACTGATCCTACAGCTGCTGCTCAGAGGTGCTAGTTATCACCTTTTGAAAATTTCCTACTTTGTTTCCTTCCCCTAGTTGAATACCACTCTGGCAGTAAAACTCATATAAACATGTAGTAACAGGACAAGGGAGAATTTCTTCAAACGGAGAGTAAGTTTATCTTACATATCAGGAAGAAATTATTTACTGTGAGTATGATGGGGCACTGAAAGAGGTTGCCCAGGGAGATTGTAGATATCTCATTGTGGATGCCAGAAGTGTTCAAGGCCAGGTTGGATGGGGCTCTCGGCGACCTGGTCTAGTGGAAGGTGTCCCTGACCATGGAAGGAGGGTTTGAATGAGATGAGCTTCAAGGTCCCTTTCAACCCAAGCCAGTCTATGATGCTTTGACAGGTTGGACCCATGTGATTTAATGGGGAAAGTTGTATCTTCGTATATATAACATAAACTTAGGTTTACTTAAGGGTAATATTGGAAATCTCTGAGGTATATGGAGGAATCAGGATAATTTCAAAAGGTGACAGAAGACACAGCGTGAAGGATATTGAGGACAGGAAACCACTCAAAATTTGCATTACTCTAGCTTGTTACCTCTGTTCCTTGTCAATCACTTTAAAATACAGGAAGACATGAGAGTAATCTTGTAATGGATGCTGCCCCTGGTGTTATGCAGCTACATCATATCACTTGCTTTTCTAAAAATGAGATATTCAGTCTAGCATCCTGAGTGATGCTCTTTGGTGTGAGAGAAAGGTTTCTGAGTAGTTTAAACTTCAACACATCTCTAAGAGCCAGCTAACTTCACCTCATCTTGTGAAGTCTGCACAGGTAACGCGTCCTCTTCCACAGGCTAAGTCACCATTAGCTTTTATAAGCCAGGATAGGCTATAAGGTCTTCTAAAAAATTTGGGCTGAGATTCCTTATTAAAACACGATTTGCTCACATTTCTGGCAATGGCAATGGCAATTCCTGAAACAAGAAAACTTTTAAGCAAAAGTCACTGAGCAATGTGAGCTTTTGAAGTGTTCTGCAAAAGTCAGAAACTAATTTCCCCCTCTTCTCAGGAGTGGATGTACTTGAACTTACTGTAGCATTGGCATGTTCCTGACTCCTGATTCTGCCTCCACTAAGGTGAAAATTCCTCCACCCAACAAAGCTGTAAAGAATTTTACACAGCAAGAACACATGGCGCATGAACTGAGGTCAGGGGAGAGGGATGAGCAAAGACTGAAGTTTGATTTTTGGCATTAATGTATAAATATCGGGCATAGAGTGAGAAAGTGTCTGGGTATCACAAATTGCTTGTCTTTTATTTCTCTGACTATTATAGCAACAGTCACAAGAAATCATAGCAACCACAAACCTAATATAGAGGAGAAGCTGACAACTTTCTATGATGTCTCAGAGACAAAATATTTATATGTATGAAACAAAGATTCAACAAACAGTGCTAATAATTGAGAGTACTAACACTGAATTAAAGTCTGTATGAAAAGTTTTTTCAGATGGGTACACATCATCACATTGGGAGTCTAGATGTATTGAGGGCTTTTAAGTCACATACAGTCTTTTTCTAGTAAAGTAAAAATTGGATGTTGCTACATAAATACTTTTCACACCTACCCAGGTAACAAGTTTCACATATTGTCTCTATTCCACATATAACCCCACTCAGCATCAAGAATGAAAATAGAGTGAAGAGAATTAAATGAGAACATTGTGTCAAAAGGGGACTGCAGTAATAGTAAGTAATTTCCTTTGGAATTCACACCTACTTGAATGTGTAATTTTACACAGATGGAAATTTGCTGAAGTTTTATAAAGAATATCTCCATAGCAGGGATCTCATGAGGAACAAAAGAAACACAGTGTGATTCACATGTTCAGAAATTAAATCACTAAAATACTGAGCAATAAAAATTTGCATAAGCAGTTGGGTAGTATAGATACTTTACCATTCCTTACTCTTTTGCATGCTATTTGTAATCTTCTGATCTTTCTCAATTAAACAACCTCCCATGGACAGGACATACACCAATGAGAACAGGTGCACTGCAGAAGAGAGGACTTGATTGTCTTTGTCCTTGGTTCATGAAGTGACATCCCTTTATTCTAAAGTTAATATCTGATTCATTCTGATCAGCATTTAAGAATGCACTTAGCTTCAACCACATGCTTGAGTAATACTGAATTTGCAAAATTGAATTTTTGTGGTCCTAAACAGAGATGATTTCCCAGCTCTAGTCCCAAGTCTCTAAAGTAACAAACAGTTCACAGAAATCTGTCCAGGCCTAATTCATGTACTGCTCAAAACACAAAGCTCAAGTGCACAGCATTGTAGAAATACAGGTTCATAATCCATAGGAAGAAATTTATTTTTCTCTTACTATTTTATCACCAGTACCTAAAAGAGACTGAACTTACCTAAGGCTTTGTGAATTTTGCCTTCTACAGACTACCCCCCTCTCATATAGTTCTCTTTCAACATACTGATCCTGCAGTTTGACTACTAGAAACAAGAAACCATAGATAAAACTGCCCAAAACATGGCTTGGCAATTATGTTTCAATTATTATTCCATACTGTTTCTTTAGAAAGCAATCAGGAAATTTTACCTTTTGATGATGTACTTTCATCTAGAAGGAAGAGGGGCAAGCAATGAATGACAAAAAAAATTGTATTTCAAATTTGCAATTCCAACTGTGAGATCAATAGAGAGGGCATTAACATAGAGAAAAAAAACATCTGTTCTTTCAGATGGAATGGTTCCTGAAGGTACAATATTCAGCTCTTGCTGATGCATAAAAATCTGTTTCCTTCAGACCTGACTCCCTCCACTTACTTAAATGTTTGTTTTAGATTTTTCAAAGCCATGCATGTTCACTTATGTTGCTATGGTACCAGTGTAATACATATGGTTACCAAGGCAATAGGTAATAGCCCTGTGTGCATGTGTAACATGTTAATAATATCAACACTCTGAGCATCGTGTTAATATATAAACTATCAACTTACCTGGAAAAATGCTAGTTTTAGACTATTATTCAGTTTTTCTAGTGTCAAATACTTTATGTTCAGATGTTTTGGTAATCCCTTGATAATGAATTATTTAATTCTACAACTTTGCCATTGCAAGTCTGTGCCATTTTTGGGCTATAACTAGATATGTTTCAGTAAGTGCTGCTCTCAGCACTAGAAAACCAAGATATCATTCCACAGTGCAAAGTATTCATGGAAGTGCTGAGTGAGGAGCAGTTTAAGTATTAACCAGTTATTTATGGCATCCCTTAAATTCTTAATCCCTGTCATCCACACTTTGGAGAGAATAAAGCAAGCTATTAGTTTCACTATTATCTCTTTGAGTCATTACAATATTCTGAACAAACCTCTGCTAAAAGAAATTTCAAAGAGTCATACCAGGTGCCCACTAAAGCTGTTTGGTCAGTTCCCTCCTCATCTGGACAGGGGAGAGAAAATATAACAAAGGGTTCATGGGTTGGTATAAGGGCAGGGAGGGATTACCCATTGATTATGGTCATGGGAAAAATAGACTTCATTACCAATCAAATCAGACTAGAATAATGATAAACAAAGCCAAATCTTAACCACTCTTCCGCCTACCTCTTCCTTCTTCCCAGGCCAAACATCACTGCCAAATTCTCTACCTCTCTCAGTCAGTGGCACAGGGGTTAGGGAAATTATGGCAGTTCTCTTTCGACATAATCTTGTCATCTTGATCATCTAGTCCAACCTCACTAAACACATTTTTCCAGGTATATGAAAACATGTCATGTACGGCAACAACCAGGTCTTGTACAATTTTGGCTTGCACTCCTGGAAATAAACTGCTCAAAATAATTGCAAAGTTCTGAGCCTTGAACAATTAGAAATATGGGAGTGACATAACACCATGAACACGTGGATCTGTACGTGCATCCTTATCTCCTGTGGAATAATGAATTTCTTTTCCATGGTTAAGAAAGAAAGGTCAACTGTCAACTTTGTACAACTACAAAATGACTGCCTGAGTCTCCCGGGAGATTTAGCAAATGTGGGACAATCAGGGATGAAAGAACAGTATGAAAACATCTTCCTTCTCAAGGCAAACACATGAGGAGAGGCTTCTGAAGGCCCTTCAATTTGGCAGGCTCTCACTACAAGAAGTTTTAAGGTAATGACTAGGGAATTATTGGCAGATCTTTCAGAACTGCAAAATGAAATGGGAATGGAGAAATAATTTGATGACAGTATGGAAAAATCAAATCTATAAATGTTCTAAACCAGATGTTCATTCATTTGCAGAAGGGGCACACAGCTCCCACTCTCTTAATGAAAGTTTATTTATTACAAGTCTCCTTAGTAATATTTTTGAAAAGAGGAAAGGTATTTGACTTGATCATGTGTCCAAGGAGTGACTTTTATTCATCACTGCAGATTTGGGTTACATATATGTTTCATTACATACTGAAAATAAAGAATACACTACCAGGACAGAATTGTGGTGGAAATGGCTGTTTGGAAAAACAGCAATTTCAGGGAGAACTATAAATACTCAGGATATCTCTGGATGATGAACTATGCGTTCAATTCTTAATTATACTGAAAGATGTTTGAAAACTCATCTCACTTGTATCTAGAAATTTTAGGATTGCCTTCAAAAAATTTGCCCAGGCTCCAAAATATTCCCTTTGACAAAGGCATTAAATAAATAACCATCTAGAATTTGATTCTTGTTCTATCTGCTCCAAGAACACAGTTTGAGACAGCTGCAAATTCTGCTCATAGATGATCTATGCCCTCTTATTTTTGAGACTGCTTTTCACATACCTGAGAAACATACAGATGTCTAAAGGATGGCAAAAGTAGCAGATCAACAGAAAAAGGCTGTTGTCAGCTCTGACAGAAATTACCCCAAATCTTGAAGATTTGAGACTTTGTCTGGCAGAAGTGTAAGTGAATAATGTTTCACTCATTAGCACTACATTCATCAAGTAATTTAAATGCCACAGGTGGGCTCAGTGCTTTCCAAAGCATATGTGAAAAATCAGTAAGTCTCCACAGAAACAAGCAAGAATTAGACTATGCAATTTTACCCTCTAGATCAATTTTTGGATGTTATATATAAATAGAAGGAAAGGAAGCTCTTTACAACTGTGAAGTAAAATGATTATTATAATCAACATATCCAGTGGATGTGACAGTAACAAGAAGAGTATCTTAGTTTGTTTATAATTTAAATAAATCCAGTGCTGCTTTAAATTAACCAGGTGGCAATCTTCAAGCTGTGCTGCAGACACCATAGAATTCATAACAAAAACAAGGATGTTTTGTGTTTTAGATACAATTCCCCAGCTTTGGATCCCATTTCAGTTCAGCAAGCAGAGAACGATTTCAGAATGAATTAGCAGTGCCTGCACACATTCTTTAGTCAAAAAAAGGAAATTACCAGGAGGACAGAGTTTTAACAGCTTTATGCAGGTTGACAGTCACCACTGAATTTCTGGAGCAAATTGCTACAATTTCCATTTAGTTTTGTTGATGTGCTATTCCATGGCCTTCTGACTTTTACAGACTTTCTCTGCTAAAATGACAGAGGTGTTTAACTGCAGGTAGTGAGCCTCAAAATGCTCTACCTTATGAAAGAGATCATTAGCTTTTGATCAGTTAGTGAACACAGATTAAAGTAATTAAGTAATTAGGTTAAAAATTCAACTAAATTATGGGATCAACTAGGTGGAATCATCTTAATCCTTCTACAGTTTAATTAACTTTAAAGTAACTGAATTAAAAGATGCATAGCCAAGAAGTCCATTTTTGCATTAACAAAAGTGCACCAAGTTTTAAATTCCCCTTGCCTTACTCCCCCTGCCTTTGAACTCCTCTTGCAGTTTCAGAAACCCCACTTGAAACAATAGATGTGCTTCCAGCTCATCTAAGGTAATATTTGACTATTCTTTACACCAAGGCACAAAATTTGAGAATATTTTTATTTCAATTTACCTAGAAGCTTCCCTGTTGGGTTTTTTTCCCAAAGGCCATGCTGTTCTTCACAATACAGAGGACCTAAGAAGGAGCAATAAATACTAGTTAAGTAGTTCAAACACAAAGTCACACTGATATCACTATTTTGTACTAGTATATTAAACAGCTTCAAGACATTTGGCGACAATTACCCACATTATTTAATTGTCAACATACTCTTTGGAGTAATTTTGGCCCGTGAAAATGCTTGGGCATTGTTCAAGGAAAAGCAGATCTGGTGGTTCTTACCAACATCCAATTTGGACTCGGCTAATCTCCTTTGAAGCAGAGATAAAGAATAGTGTTAATTACCTGCAGGGTTAAGGAACAGTCTCTCCACAAAATTAGTTACAAAACTTATATGCCTTGATATAAAAATCCAGTCTTCCCTACAGCATAAGTCCCAGGGGACTGAGACTCTCTCTCAGCAGACAATCAAGACAAGCAAAAGAATTGCAAAACTCACATCCTATAGCAGCCACCAATTCACTAAAAAAAATAAAAAAATCAGAAAACCAAATCCCTATCACCTAGTGACTGGAAAGTCAACTTGGGATGTTCTTTGTGTCCTGAAACAGCAGCCAGAAGATTCTGCAGCCCCAGGAGGTAAAAAACCAATGAGTACAAAGGGACACCTGGCCTTGGGCAGGATCTCTGATTCCCCTCAAACCTCCTCTTAGGAAAATAAGCAAATCCCTACAGATTATTCAAGTAAAGGAGGTTTTCCTTTAAGGCCATTGTACCAAAATGAATACCAAAAAAAACATTTGGAAAAGAAATGGGAATCTGACCCAGAATTCCAGTTTTCAGGGCATTTGGCTGAGAGAAAGCAATCCCAAACTTGAAGCTCTGCTGCCTGGACAGCTGATCCTTACTTTCAAACTCTTCACTGATGCAAAACACGGAAGCAGTCCCTGCCCCAGGCAATTTTCTGTCATCCACCCCTTGGGTGAAACTCAGGAAGTCCCCTGACTTCTTCAGTCTGGATGACTCAGGCACACAGTCTCCTCTCTTCCACCTGGTTCTTTGATCGCAAACATTCAAAATACCTTTTCAGGAAAGTGAGACACAAGACATCACTTCAGCCAAGCAAAGAAGGAATTGGGCATGAGGCTATTGTCCCCAAGAGAACAAACACACCAGCACACCCTGGTGCCAGTTTCTAAGAGCACAAAGCCAGTTTCTAAGAGCACAAAGTACTCACGAGAGTGCTCCAGGCTGCATACACATCCTTTCCATCTCTGCCCTGACAGCCTAAGATGGTAGGGAAGAGAGGCATAAGAGAGGCAGAACTGAGTGAAGAGATGCAGCTGTATATCTGCCTCATGGGGCTGCCCACCTCCAGGAGATGGCTCCCAAGTTGCTCTGCAAGCAAGATCCAGACTCGTTTCAGCTCATCCCTTTCCTGCCTTCCTTCACTCTTCTGCTCTTCAGGGATTTGCAAGCTGTTCACATGATCAATCCACTGCATGACTTTTGTTTGCCTTTGGGAGCAGTGTAACTCTCTTGCCTTGCACCCCTCTCAGTACATGTCTGTTTTTCATCCCTCACTTAGGCAGTCTCCCAGAGTTGTAGGAAATCAAAAAATTCCCATGAGGGAGTGGGCTAGGATGGGATGGCAGGTGCCCTGGAGCACAGACATGTTGAGTTGGACTACCTAGGGTGGTGAAGCAGGGACAAAACCCTTTGGTGCAGTGAGGACCCAAGCTGCGCCTTCATATCCCTAAAAACTTTGCTGCCTGGGTGTCCCTCCTCTATTTTATGGTCTTGCATAGGAGCAGCATCAGCAATAAGTAGTATCTGACCTTGCTGGCAGTGCAAACGACAGAGAGAGCAGCTGAAACAGCTCCATATTTTCACTTCTTGAATGATCTGTTGAGGTAGTGACAAAAGCTCCCTGGAGGAGAAAGAAAAGCCACCTCAGTGAAAAACCGTATTTTCAAGGTCAGTGACGAAGTTCCAGAATATTATATTACAAAAACAAAGTGAAAAAGAAAGATGTAGCAATATGCACAATTCACTCTGTGTCAACAAGGGCAAAACCTTTATTGAAATCTACAACAAGGGGGTTAATAAACTCTACAAAATGCTAGGTACGTTTCAGTTGAATGCACCATTTGAAAGTTTCAGGGGGAAATAGCATCCTGGAGGATGTTCCTGAAAAATTCCCCAAAGCAAGGAGAAAAAAAAACCTTCTGCTTAGTTACTTGTTGCATGGCCTGAACTGCTGTAACCAGCACGTTTCCTTAAGGATTACCCAAGAAGCAGCCAAGCACTGCACAAGTCTGTGTGCTAGTCTTTGTAGTTCTACGTGGCACCTAGGCTCAATCTTATTTTGAATCCAGAGATCCAGAGGAAAAAAAATGCAGTAAGTCACTTCCACAGTGCTATAGATAAGCTTTGATTAGTTTGTCTGTAGGTAACCAGCACAAATAGCATAATACAAGCATGACAGTGCTGAATCAGACAAATCATACATGTTTACATCATGAAGCACAAACCTTCATTTCTGTAGAGCATTTTTAAATAGCCTAAGTGTGATGCTTAGGAGTACAGAATTTTTTTCTTAATGACTTTTTATTGCTGTTCAAAATACAAGAAAAATCAGAGATAAAACAAGCATCCAGATATGTTTGAGAACTGTTCCCACCTTCTGAGCCAGAACTATGTAATTTGCTTTTCAAGGTACTCTAATCAGATTTCTGAGTTCAGGTTATATGAAACAATAACAGCAAACCAAATATTGTAACTATTTGCTTTGCTGAAAGAGGTTTAAGGTTGCATTGGAGATTGTAAGAAACACAATGAAGAAGAGAAAGAAAATAGTTTGTGTTTTAAAATAAACCAGGAATGGTCACAGAGCAATAAATGGAGCAAAAAGCAATATGTCAAAAAGGGGACTGAAAAAGAAATGCCAACAGAACCACACTTACACTAAATGTCCCCTTAGCACAAAGATAAAAAGCAAAGGCTGAACATGACAAGGCTGAAAATAAGTTTGACAGCCTTAGACAAGAAATGTAAGATGACCTTGGCTACACTGATTTGAGTAAGCACATGTAGACAGATGGCCAAAAGAAAAATATCTGACTACTTTCAAGTATAAAATATTCCTGGGACCGTAGAGACAATCTTGCTGTTATAAATGAGGTCTGAAGAGTCAAACTAGATGTTGCAATGTAAAAAATGCCAAACATGCTCTTCAGAAACAATCAAAAATATCACAGTGTAAACACAAAAATATCTGGCACTGGGTAGAAGATATCCAATCATCATAACAGCAATTCAGATAAAACAAAAAGTAATAGAGCTCTTGTTCCTTGCCTTTCCTTGGTACAATAGTAAAGAGGATATATTTGGATGACAGTGGAAATTTCCTCATATATCTCTTTCTGCAGTTGAATTAATGCAGAAAAATCACTTAATAGCATCGAAAGTTATCTATTAAATTTTAGAAAGAGAAATTGATTCAGAATAGAATAGATTAATTGCTAGCAATTTAGAGTGAAGGGGAAGGGTTGTGACTGGGATCTCTGCTCTAGGTATCCTCAGCTACAAGGTAAATGAACATTTTGATCTAATCTCCCCATTAAATTTTCTTAGGCCTTGCCTTGCAATGATCTCACTCGTCGGTTTTCTTAAGCAGCGCTGTAAGCTGTGCTCTCTTTGGAAACTGCAGGTGCAGAAGCTCAAGTGTTCCTTCTGTGCATGTTTCCTTGTTATGCCGGTAACACGCTCATCACCAAGTCTGTTTGGGTGTGAAAGACCCTCAGTGGCAGAGCCTTTCATGTACCCCAGGTTTTCTGCAGACAGATAGATCAGCTTCAAGACAGATGGAGATACAAACCTTATCCCATTTCCCAGAGGTGTGCAGGCTTCAAATAAATTTGAAATCGTGACTTCTATTTTTCTCCTGTCAACCAAGAACTGCAGAGGGCTTTTTGTGCTGCAGAAATATTTCACGTATGGTTTTCATCTATTAATTAGAAATCTGCAAATATGAGAGGATAATTTTTTTGATATTTTAGTTTGCAGAACTTCCCTCTACAGTAGTGAGCCCTCACAATTAATCATTCATTATACTCTGCTCATTCAGAGTCTGTGGATGATGTGCCATCATAGTTAAGAATTTTTTTCCTCAAGTGTGACTTGCATTGCTAAAAATATGCAGAAGGGAAACAAAATTAATTGATATTTCATCCTGCATGTTGTGCTTGTTCTTTTGGAAAAAAAACTAATGACTTCAGGAGTTGCATAGTGTGCAAGTATTTTAAACTTAATAAAAGCCCAACAGCATCTCAGAAATAATTTTGCTCTTTCTTTCTTAAAAACACCAGAGAATTTCTTTCAGGTTCACCCAGAAAATATCAAATAGCTTTTCAGGAGAAGATCATAACTGACTTTTAGACTGACTCTTTCCCTAGATTTACTTGCAATCCAACTTTGCATCATTCTTACGTATCAAATACATCATCAGTCCACTGTTTTATTTCTACAGTTCTGAATTAAAACTACTTTCAGTGTGTTTTCCCTTAGAAAAGCTACTTTTTGTGGTCTGAGTAAGCCTTCAAATGTATTTTGTAATTCTAGAACTATACATTAATCATTGTTGAAATTATTATGGCCAACTATAATTTTCTAATTGTAAGTGCTGTGAAAATCCATAACCTGCATATGACTAAAAGAAAATAATGTCTTCAAATGCCAAACTGCTGAAGGGTTCTTGCCAACATTCTTCACGGCCCTACCAGATGGTATGTTTTAATTTCTGTTACAGAAAATGCCCTTAAGAACTTTAAAGCACCTGGGTAAAAATTACTAGAATGTAGTAATGGTAACATGGTAAATGACCCTTGTTTTTCCCATAGCTTTTAAGACTGCAGAAAATTAACTGGGGAACAAATGCATGCCAACACCAGGAAACAGTGAGGGTGAGGACTAGTGGTAGTTAGGACATGAACAGAGATGAACACCAACCACAGAGCCTATTCCAAAAAAATAATTAAGTTAAAAGAGAAAATTCTGTACTTTGACATCTTATTCTGGTGACAAAATATATGATGGTACCATATAAACATTCTGACTGAAATATCACAAACCCAGGTTTCTGCCTCACTTTTCTTTTCAGGGGAATGAGGAGAAGAAGCAATGGAGAATGGGATGGGAAAGGGAGCAAACAGCTACAATTTCAGCTCCATGTCTGGAGCACCAAAGCATAAAAGATTTTCTGTACTGATCCGAACATAACACTTGCAGTCCAAGAGGAACAGTAGCAATGATAAAAATAAAAAACAATGCCACGCATCTGTAAGTCATATTGAATATTACTACTGCTAATTATGAATACATCTCTCATATGTATGTTGAAAACTAAAAACAAAAATTGTATTTCAGTGTTCTAGCAAACTCTCAAGGCTCTTAGAGCAAAGACTGTGAGGATTGGAAGGGGTTTGTTAGTTGAATCTCAGCAGAAAATAAACAGCCCTGCTTCTCAGCTCCAAAAGCTCTCTCCAAAACTCTGGTTTTTATATATTTTACATTAATATATTCATGAAAACATGTGTATTGTAAGTTTAAAAAATCTTGTCATTATTTTTGTATTTATTTTTATTTCTTTCATCCAGGGTCAGAACTTGCAAATAAATATACTTGTGCTTTGAATTCACAGGTTAGAATCTTGGTACTGCTCATTTTGAATCTCTGTTACTAATACATTTGAAATTACTTCTGCTCTAGAGGGGAGCCCTTTCTATAGATCAAAAGCTTGAAGAAATTTTCAAGTTATTTCAGAGGTAACAACTTCGTATCCAGCTGCCATTCTCACTCTTCTGCATTTTTGTTAGCAAATCAAGTTCAAAATACATCCAACATCATCAATTTCTCAAAACACATAGCTGTTTCTTGAAGGCATCTGAACATAAAAGCTGAATGCTGTAATCAGTGGCATAGGGTGAATGATACCACAGTGAAACTCCCAGCCTGTCTGTGACTTACATTTCTAATGGTTGGGCCAATTTCTCTATGACAAGAGGTATGAGCAATTATATCTAAGAGAAAAAAATAATTTCCCTGCATCCCATAAAATAGATTTTCAGAGCATAAATGTTATTTTGGCTACGTTTTGTTTTAAGGGCTGCAGTCAGACTTTGATATGATGAATGGTTTTGTCTGGCACAATTTTTTTTTTTAAATGACCTGTTAAAACAAAGTATTGTTATTTAATACAAAACATCACTCTTCAGGGCATGGGCCAACCAAGTCACTTTAAATAGGAATAAGTGCTCACAATCAGATTTATGTTTTCTTCAGCTAAAAATCCAGATCCTGCTCTTTGCTCAAGAGAATGTATCAAATGGAGACATCACAAGTAAATACCTGTCTTTTAGGCAAATGTGTGATAGGTTTGTCAAAATTCATATGTTTAGTTTAGATTAACTTCTTTCTAGCATAATTGAAGCAATGAAATCTGGGGTGGGATTAACTTATGCATTTATATGCATTTAATTGTCACTACTGAATCAATGTTGCAATTTTTACTAGAATGAGACTAAGGTCGCGTGACGTATCTCCTTTATACAGCTCATACTTTTGTAACAATCCAGATCTAAATTAGAAAACCAAAGCTATGTTAAATTTTACCTCTTACATCAATGAAACAATTGAAAAATTATGCTTTGCTGCCACATTAATTCCATTCTCCATGATATTTCCTGGAAGCATTAATGCACCTCATCTCCTTGTAAGTCCTGCAGGGCCACTTGTACCTAAGTGGATCCTCTTTTGATCTGCTTGAGAGGAGAAATGTAGAGAATTCCATGAAGAGAATTATATATTGAACTCCTGAATAAAATAACATGAAGATTAAATAAATATATACATTTTAAAAAATTAATACATGTATTTATTTACATACATCTAGATGTAGGTATGCCTCAAAATATATTGTATTAATATATGGGTACTTAGAAAGCAGGAAGAATGCATTTATTGAAAGTCAATTAAGTTTTTCAATAATTATTAAAAATCACAGTAAGTAAGTAAATGGTGCATACTTTAAACAACCTCTTTTAGGAATCATCAGAATTTTGAGTTACAACTCTAGTGATACCCACAACGTACAATATCTCTTCCTACAGCATCTGAAGGGCATAATACTGTAAAAATAGGTAAAATAACATGGAAAATAGAGCTCAATTGAAAAAAAAATGACCACCTAATAACATTTTTCAGGTGGATACACAATAAACTAAACCACTTCATCTGCCAGATTTACACAAAATGTGGTAATTAAAATCTGTGCTAATCATGTGGGAGAAAATTGACTGCTTCACATACACACAGCCCTTACATGTAAACACAGCCTGCTCTCCATAATATTCCATGGAGAAAACTGAGCTGTTGAAAAGATTCATTTTTTAGTGAATATTTACAACTTAAAATGAGGGCAAGGAGAGTCTTAAGAATTGGACTGACTCCATTTGCACCATCAGAGGCTTTACATCAATCCTCTGTTTCTTAAAATTTCATTTTGCAAACCTCTGAACAGACCAGAATGTGACATTTACTTGAACCATCTAAGTGACTCTTCAATGAGTCATTCTGCAAATTACTTTTTCCTTCAGCCTCTCTAGGATACAGAGCCCTAAGTTCCAGAAGTGAAATACAAGGGAATAATCAGCTGCATTTCCCATCATTATGATGCTGACCTTCCCTGCACTTTCGAAGAGAGATCTGATTCAGTGATTCCAGCTCTGTTTTACTGAGCATTCAGTCAGTGCAATACACTAAAATGTATTTCCTCTCGTAAGAAATTAGTCCATTTTTTCTGTTTTCCAAAGTTATATAGTATTCAGTTGCTTATTTTTAGCACTTAATACTGGAACAAAGAGAAAATGAACCATACAGTGCTACCAAGGACCAAAGTGTCTCCATCCACTCAGGAAATACAGCAGATGTACTCTACTGTCATCCTTTGCCTCGTAGGACATACTTTCACTTATTCATTCACCAGAATTAAAGGTTATTAATCTTTTTTTTTTCCCCATCACCTGTATCTTACTGGATAAAAAGTATTCCTTTGAAGATAGAAGAAAAATTTCCTCTCTGCGGTCAGGACCATGCAATTATGTATATTTAATATCTAAATTCTTAGATTTTTCCTAATTTTTAATACTCCAAAAAAGAAGAAAGACATCTGTAACATTAATATCTGTTATTCACCTTTAAAACAAAAATTCTCATTCATTAAATCCATATAAACACAGATGATAAATTGAAGATACATTTAAAAAAGTTTTAAAGAAATAATATTTTCTATTGATTTTTTTTCTAATACAAAAGATTTTCTTTTTACCCAATAAGCACCTACAAAACCCACCTCCAACTTTCTTATCTTTTTTATATTTACCTCTTCTTCTTCCCAGCCTTTTCTCTTTTCTTTTGTCTTCTACTCTTTTGGGATAAATTTTACTGATCAGATTCTGCTTTGATTTAAACTTTGGGTGGCCTTGCCACCTTTTAATCAGGATAGAGAGAATGAGCATCACAATTCCAAGAATTCTGCTGGGAACGGTCTGCAGTGCAAAGTGACTTGCACTGAATAAAATCCAGCTTCTGGAGAAGTGAAAGGTGTTGCAAAATCATCCTTTTTTCTTCACGCAGCAGTAGTAGATTTTACACTGAAAATCAGCAGAAAATAGCTCATGTCCTTTGGACTGGATGCAGCAATCATTCAGACATCTGCTTAACCTTAAGCACACAGTTATTCAACATAGTACTTTACCTAAATTGATTCCTCGCTGTCCTACTCTTGCATAAATATTCTCAGCTACTTGAGATGAATTCCAAGTGCACGAATCAATACTGCCTGTGATTCCATGTACTAAACTTTTTGGGAGCTCTCATTATTTGCCACACTCTAAAAGCAAAATTACAAAATGAAACAACTTGCCATTTTATATTGATACCTATGAATCAATACACTTTAATTATAAAGTTATACATTTTAATTTAATTGATTATACACTTTAATTATAGTTGCTTTAGGGTTTTAATCATTCAAGTCAACACATACAGTCTTAGTTGTTACACACATTTTGCATATTTCATTTATTGATGGTTCAAATTAGCACTAAGGGAAAGTCTTCCTCAGTACTCTATGAATTTCAGAGTATTCATAGCAGAAATGACCTGAAGTGCTAAATGTGTCATTGTTAAATCCTTTGTGCCTTCATGCATTGTGCCTATACCTGAAAAACCAGCATGGTGCTTCTTCATGGAGGAGGTTTCAGTCAATTCTCAAGTGGGAAAAAGAGGTGGCACCATAACACTTTCCATTCTTTTTCTCTCTAGCGTAGGGACAGAAAAAGTTCTGGCTAGAAAGAAATGCATTCTGCCAGTTTTTGTCAGCATTGAATTATATACTGAAAATGCTTTTATCTTCACAGCAAAATATCACCTTTGGTTTCCTTTCTAATATCCAGCAAGAAGCACTCTGGTCACCTAGGGATCAAATCAAGAAGCTTCTTTTTCCAGAAAGTAAACTAAAGCTGGTTGTAGACCATGCAAAGCTTAAAAATAGTCAGATAAAACAAGAATTTCAAAACGTCAAGCCTAAGGTTTCTCTTGATCCTGGCTTTATGTCAGCTTTGTCTGCTAGACCCTGTACATTTTGTTGCAAATCCTTCCATTTCCTTTGATCCACACCTCTCTCTATTCAGCTGGAAATCAGAGATCTATTTGACCTGGTGTTACAGTGAACAAGTCAACAAAAGGAGCTCTGTTTCCCCAGGTAAAATCCTCAGTCTAAATCCCAGCTCTGGTAGAAGGTAGGATTACACCTCTGCTATGATTATCTTTCCCTTGTCACAGAAGAAATCCTGCAAACAATGGTTCCATGTCTTCAAGTCCTTCCAAATACTTCAAACTGTGTACAAACTTACTTCCTTTATTACCTTTTGTGTAACGTTATTTCCAGTTAGTGAACGGCAATCCAGACGCACTCAATATGCAATTTTGCATTATTTAACATAAATTTTACTAGCAGGGCATAGTAGCACAAAGGTGTCCTCAAAGGTTAGGGCTCTCTCCTCTCTATTGCAGCCCTGAGACTGTAGTAGCAAGGAATAAAATACAGCAGAAGTCTTTTGAATCCAAAGTCTTAGAGAGTAGGTGAGAGCAAACATCTGATGCAACAAGGAAAAGGTCAGAGACCTTTGTGCTTTGAGCTGTGCTGCTCCCAAAGGTCTAAACTGCATTCACTTTGAAACTGAACTGTGTGGTCAGTCCTGAAAGCAACTGTGCTGCAAAGTGTGAGGGTAGTCCAGACAATTTTAGATTTGCTAGGCTGAGTGGCTGAGAGTCTTACCATTTATTTTTCCTAAAATCTCCAGGTTATGGCTGCTCAAGACTGCCAAAGCAAAAGCTGTGAGATTCACTTTTTCTTCTCTTTTGCTATGCCATGAGAAAAGTTAAATATGCAATGAGAGAAAATCTGGTACTCCATCTAAAGTCCAATAAAAGACACAATAAATGTTTTAACATACACCTTTCCTCTCCAAAAGACCTTTACTGTAAAACTAGTATTATAAGTCTCTCTCAAAAATAGAGCAGTTCTTTATCCACACTGCTACATTTGCTTGAGAAAATGTGTTTTTACTCAGTCCCAACACAAGGCAGTCCAAGTAGCAGACACTTTGCATCCCTAGTGTAGCAGTTGAGACAGGCTGAGTCCAAATAAGTAAGATAGTAGTTCCTCTTCTCTTAACACTTCAGTTGTACCTGTGAGGTATGAAATAAATCTGAAACCTTTTCAGCAGATTATGAACAGAATCAGGATTTTCCAAATTAACACAAGATATTGGGTTTTTTTCCCAACAGAGAAAAAAAAAATCTTACTAAAAAATGAAATGCTTTCTTTCTGTTCAAATAATAACTAAAGACTTCAGAGATTACAAAACTTGTTATTATACTGAGTGCATCATACTGAGTCCCAGGGAATTGAAACTGGCTGTAAAAGAGATCTGAAGAAGATGACACAGTTTAAGGTGAATGCATTTATAAAGCTTGCGAAAAATAGCACCCTGTTTCCTTCACCTCAAGAAAACACTGAAAATAATTATTTGAGACTGTTAGAACAAGGTTCCCTCAGTTTCACCAGGACTTACAAATTCTAGAGATTTAGGTGTCGAAATGCCAGCAGGAATGTTTGTAAGTTTATTAATACTGAGATTGAAACCAAGTAGGAACACCATAAGCCATCTACATCATGAGAGAAATCTTACCCTAAATTCCCCCCCTGTTTGTAGTCAATACCTCTCTAAGCTTGATTCATTACAACAGAACACTTGCACAAGAACCAGCGGGGGGGTAATGATGCAACAAAATATCTGAGTGCAGTGTTGTTATCTATGCAAGCTCAGAGACAAAAACCTAAAATGTATAGAAGGTCAGGCCACAAGAACCTTAATCAAGTTTTCCAACTCTTCTCTGCAGTATGTTTTATTTATGTAACATATGCTTGAGGTGACAGAGAAAGTCCTACTCTGATAATTGTCTAATGGTATGGGAGTGCTTCCAAGAAGATCAGATCTCTGCTCCTCTCTGTCCTGTGAAAGGTCAGCAGCGTCTCTCAGCAACTTATCTTTTTCGCTCCCTTATTTAGTGAAAAATGGTCAACATGAAAATGAAACATATTTAATTCACAAATAGACTTACTTTGAAGTTTGACCTGAATAATCTTTTAAGTTTGGTTCATCTGCCAAGAAATAAAAACAATTATTCATACAGCTCTACTGTTGTCACCCTAATGCATGATTAATTTTCCAAAAATGTAAAACAAGTATTTTTTCCCCCGGATCTGAAGAACTGACATAACCTCCACATTTCATGAGAAACATGCATGTCTTTGAATCCTGAATGGTTCCCAGGATAATAAGTTACATCTGTTTTACACAGTGACTAAGCCTTATAAATAACAGAGCTTCAGCCCAGTGAAGCAACCCAAGTGTCAGTTACCAGAACAATCTTCAGACAATAGTCACCACTAAGGATAAAAGCTCTTGTGCTGGCAAAAACAACTCAAAACACCACTGAGGAATGTAGAGAGACACTTACCAAGTGAAGTTCCTGCTTACTTATGCATGTAGTAGGGAATGTTCTACTTTGCAGATATCTGAACAGGGCAATTTAGCAACATGAATAAGCACCCCAGTGCCAAACAAGCACAAAAACAAAACAGAGCAAGAACACTGTTGCATTAGGACTATGTCAAATCCAGGCTAATTAGCCTTGCTATGAGCAGAGCTAATTTACTCTGGAAGAACACTAAATTGCTTCTGGACCCCACTGGGGCTTGTGCAGCACACTTGGCAGCCCATGGCGCTACCTGGACATGCCAGCTCATACAGATCTTGGCTCAGGGATCACTTACAGGAGCACAGTTCTCAGCCCTCTCCTGTGATTCAGCAGAGCTTTCATAAGTCATTTTGTTAACACCACTTCATGGCCCTGGAGGTAGACTAGAGAAGATATCCTGCAGAGAGAAGCTCTGGCCTCACGAAAGGGAGAGGTGAGCTACCCTCCAATTTGAATAGGGCCAGTCTTTCCCTTTCCTTGGTGTGAGTCCTGAGCTGTTCCACTGAACATCAGCTACTTTTATAATCATAGGACTTTACCTGAGAGTTCACTCCAGGTGGAATTTTCTGTTTAATGTGTATGGATCATCTCAGCTACATCTGAAGTCCTCTGACCCCCAGGGTTAAGATTCCATGACATCCATTTCATTTTTGGAACATAGCAAGACTGGTTTTGAGACAGGAAAGAAAAGGATAATTCTTCAAAGAAACTACAAGTCAAAGGTAGATGAGGAGAATGTAAATGCTGCCCTGGCTGAAATAAAGCTGGGACAGTTTGAGCTGGCATCTGTAGTTTTCAAAAAAGTTCCAGAATAACCACAAACAGTGGTAATCCTTACTGCGCTTCCTTGAACTTTGAACATTAATCAGCAAACTATAATTTGCACTGATACTCTTTAATTTTCTTTCTGTACTATATATTTTTATATATTACCTTATAGTGCTTATGGACAGAATGGTCCTTTGTATTTAACCTATTTTTTTAACTATTGAGGCTTTGTGTTTATGGAATAAAGGCCAAAAGCTAAGAATACTTCATTTTCTCCTCTTGCTTGCTTGATTGTATATTTTATATTTGCATGCTTCAACTGCCAAAATATATTTAGGTCTCCCAGACCATCCCCGGTTTTTCTCATCAGTAATTTTTTTTTTTTTTTTTTTTTTTTTTTTTTTTTTTTTTTTTTTTGCATTAGGTCTTTCATCAATCTTCCCCTGAGTCATAAATTTGAGTCTTTTTCTGTGGTTTAAAATTGCCATGGAAGGCCCAGCCTTTGTACCTGTACTGCTTAACACCAGAGCATACTCCAGTTTCTTCTAACCCCTTTTCTGATGCCAAAGAAGTCTTCTGACCTCCCATTTTATCTTCAAAAAACAATTATTCTAGCAGATACTTAATGAATCATCTTACACAAAGATTTTTGCTATGAACTTTGCTTTCATTGTACACTTACGTAGTAGGGGGAAAGCAACTTAGCCCTTCTGATACAAAGAAAATTTTTGAAATCACAAAAAATTGTCTTTGAGGCAAGGTTGCTGGTGCCAGGAGAAGAAGTACTGATAAATAAAAGCAGGCAAAATTGAAAGGTTATTTAATGTGGTTATTTTTATGTGTTTTATCATGGTTTGTTTCTCCATACTTCCCAGTCAAGTTTGAACAATGCTCCCCCATCCCTTTTACCCCAGCATTCTGTTTGTTCCACCATGGCTGTCTTGGGCCTTTACCACACACATGTTCCCATCACTCCAGCCTGACCTCTACTTCATTCTCTTTACCCCAAACAGTTTTTTTCAGCATCCTTCTTGGTACAACTTGAAGTCACATGTTCTTCAATCCACAATAATAACAGTAACTCTAAATCTTTGTTTTGTTCACTGATGCACAGAAAGAACATCTCTTTCCTCCTGCCTGAGTGGTTCAAGATTTACTCAGATAAATAGCCACTTTCAAATGTTAGAGCTGTAGTAGAAAAGTAAGATATTTTTTATTGCTCTGCTCAAGAACCCTTAGTACCTGGGATATTATTCCACATGGTTCCCTTTGGTTGTGTTCAGATGTAATGCTGGAGACTAATAATTCAGATTATCATCTCTTCCCAATTCTGAGCAATTTATCCATTCCTAACAATCTCGCTACAGGCTTTTCCAGATATGAAAACCTCACAAAGGAATTTTTAACAGATGGGTATGATTTTGGCTGTAAGAACTATTCATATATTATTAAAGTACAAGCTAAATTTGTTTAAAGCTTATAAGGCACAGTAGTGAGGTCCAGGCTCACACATAGCTCCCCAAGCTAGTTCCCCCAACTCTGTCTCTCAGGCTCCCTGATTCAGGGCCAGACAACTGCGCTGTGCCCAAGCTGGCCACAAGCCAAGCCCCCAGAGAGAGCAGACGTGCTCAGGGCCCTGGTTGTGTCTTTCAGTGGCTTTATGCCTATTTATTACATGTGAAATACTGTGGGGTTCCATAGGCAGGGAGCTGTGCGCAAAAGGCTTTTGTTTAACTTGATTTGTTCAGCCTTCATATCCTAGAGGCTTTTAATGTTCCTGTGCCATGAAGAAATGTGAGCTAAACATATCTGCTGCCTTAGAATTCTAAAATTTCTACAAATGGAGATGGAAATTCAATTATTTATTATTACTTATCAGCTATAGAAATAAAAATATCCTCTTAGATGTTCATTTTCTCATCATAGCCATTGAACACAACACAAATTAGAGCTAAAGCACCACCTAGTGACAAGCTGCTGGAAGTTAATTTAGCATGCATGAAAAAGCTTCTTTTTTCTCCTGAAATTTTAGTGAAACTTAAGGAAATCAGAGGTTTACTGAGAGCCATAAAAACCTTTCTGGTAATAAGAACAATAAATATACTGAAAATAAATATATAAGCTCTTTATTCTATTTCTTTTCCATGTTTACAGTAATTCTACTGCTCACACTAGTCCATCCTGCCAATTTTAAAGTTTTAGACTCTTTGAAGTCCAAAGTTTTGGATTGTGTATAGATGTTTTATTAACTGCTCATCCTAGTTTTTCCAACAAATAGAGTTCAGAAAACTAGTTGCATTCAGACAATATTATAGCATAAAATCATCTGCCAAAACAGCCAAATCCTAGGATGCCCAGAAAAGAGGAGCAGCTCCTTTGTCCTTCTCCTTCTACACTTTCACTCTGTCCCCCTCGGGATGACACTGCTCCTCCCTCCTTCCCCAGTGACACTGAGTGATATGTGGAGTTATGATATGACTTGTTCCCTACTCAACGTGTTGGGCACAAGGTCGAAACCAAAATGCTCATGCCTAAAGTTCTTAAATAGCGAACCATGAAAGAAAAATGGAATGACAGCACAGAAACATAGAAGCTTCAGATATATTATGTATGGTGTTTCCTCAAGAAGCACATTTCCCTTAGCAGCATTCAACCAACAGGAATCATTCAAAAATGATGCTGTACTAGGGACGGGCAACAGAGAAAACTTCAGGAAGGTTTCTGGGTGTATTGGATGATGCCAAATAACATCCCAGAACAGATATTTGTTTAAGTCTCCTGTGACAATTAAAACCATACCATTCTCCAAATCCCTGTACATGATTCTAGGGATGAAATTAAGCAAAGAGGTTATTGGGAGACAAAATCTACCAGATGGTACCGTCAGTGGAAATGGAGTGAAAGTGCAGATATGAGCCTGACAATTGAATCTGTATCTCAATGTAGAGTAACAAATCACAGCAGAGTTGTGTGATAATAAGCTCAGGTCAGAGCACAGCACAATCATGTCAGGGCAATGCTGAACTTCAGATAATTCCACACTTCCTAGCACAGAAAGGCATCCTGTATCATACATGATTTAATTTTCGGGTCCTGGGGTACAATTCTGTGGACCTGGAAAGGATATCTAGGTGTTCCATCATATTTTCAGTTCCACACATCCAGATGCATATTTATTGTTTAGCCTGGTCTTCCTTCAAATTGCATTGATTCTTGGTTTTTTGTTCCAACTCACTTTGATTTAGTTAAAAATAAAAGATCAACTCCCTTTAAACTTTTGCAGGCCCTGTGCATGCAGTCCTCTTCCTTTGGTATCATTGTTCCCCCACAAATTAACCAGCTAACAAAAATATGGGAACTGACTCAGTATTTGCTAACATCACAATGTGATGGGGAAAGAGTATCAGAAACATGAAGATTAACTGCAGAAATTAAAAAAAAAAAAAAAAAAAAAAAAACCCAGCCAAATAAACAAAAGCAAAACAAAACCAAAATCCATCAATACCAAGGAAACCCCAAACTCTACTGCATAAGACATGAAAAAAGTTTTGTAGCATACAACAATCCACAGCAATTCTAACACATACATATCTATAATGTGATTTACAAGACAAAGACCACAGGAAAAACAATCAGTTTACTACTCCAGGAAATCCTTCACTATAAACAGGTAGTATTGCATAGCTGCTTTAATTGCTTAGAGGCAAATTAATGTTGCCTCCTATTTTAAGTAGAAATGCAATTTGAATGTATTTAAATGTATATATTTCACTTTTAAAAAAGCACCTAGGAATACTTTTTCAAAGAATCCTCCATACATACAGGAAATTAGGCAGAGAATTAGAATTCACAGTTCTCCTACTCTGAGGAATGCCATTGTGAATTATTTTAATTCCATACAGTTTGCTGGTTTCCAGTATCAGAAATTCATTTTTCATTATAGCAGAATAATAATTTTCCACAGAACAAATTAAACTTACACAAGGAGCTTATACCAAACTGTTCCATTCCCCTCTGCTGGGAAAGCAGAGGAAATGGACTTACTAGGTGATCTCTCTAGATCTTCATTGCAAGGATTTTGAATCCTCCCAGCAGGAAGAAATGAGAGGCTTCATGTCTTCTTGTTCACAGCTCAGGTCACTTTAATGAAGTCATGCTTCAAACTCAGACATTAGGCAAAGCACCAGCAGTGGTAGGAAACACTGCATTGCCAGTTTAATGGGAAACTGGGTTTTTTGCTTTGCAATTCTATTTTAATGATAACAGAGAAAGCTGTTAGAAGTTATAATTTGAGTCCACTTGAGCAGCAAAAGAATATGCCTTTACTTTATGCTTAACTAACTGTTCTCCAGGCTGTCACAGCACATATGAAGTGCTTCATCTGTACTTGAACAAGTTTGAAAATTTCTGGGATCAGGGATCTTGTTTGTACAAAAAAATCAGGCAAGATTAATGTTGCCATTCAATACATCAACAATGGCACTTGCCCCTACCAAAATTTCTACATCTCTAAGTAAGATTATGAGATTTATTGACTTGCAGGAAAACCAGAAACACTTGCCATTAATCAGAATAACAGCTAAAGCACTGATGTTTATCTTCTGTTCCAACATGAACAGAGGAAGATTTAAAATATAAGATCAGGCTTTTCTTTAATGATATTGAGATAGGTTTTTTGGTTGTCAGCTTTTTAAAAATCACTTTTCCCCAGGGAGGGAGATTAGAAGGGAGAATAAACAAAGGTCATGAACTGCCTCTCATTTAGTGCAAGTCACCTATTGATACCAGAAAGCCCAAGCAATATAACACTTAATAACACCAATATACTTCTATCTATGAGTCTAAAGGTCTCAAAGAATTATATATCTCACTGGTATAACCCACAAAAAGATCAGAAATTCCCTCATATAGTTAATCTTAAACAAAGTCATAAGGACTTCATATAGCCACCACAAACTCCTGCATTCTCCTCATACCTATTCCTGGTACTCACTTTTAGCCATCAGGAATTTATTACAGATGGACTGACAAATAATACAAAATGTCATTGAAGGATATCTGCTCTAGGTGAAAATATATTGCAATAAGGTATTTATCTGGTCAAGAGCTACCCATGAAGGATGTCTGCAGTCATTGAGATCACTTGTCTTTTCCACAGGAACAGCTGAGTTTCCTTTGGCATATTGCTGTCACCTGGAATGCCTCTGAGAAACAAAACACGGAGCTCCAGAAGACTACAGAGCACTGCTGACTGCCATTCCTCTACAACCTGAAAAGTTGTAGCAGAAAAAACAAACAAACAAACAAACAAAAGGGAGGGAAGGGGGGAAAAAAGAAAATAAAAGAAAAGAATAACACACTTTTTGTGCATTAGAAAAAGCTGACAAGATTATTATGAGAAAGTATTAAAGGTTGTCAGATTGACATTGCATATACTCTTTAGTCTACACAGCTTGAGTGTTGGAGACAAGTATTTTGGATGGTCTCCTGATGATTCTTATTTAGAATCAGCCTCTGCTTTCCTACTGAAGCAATTCCTTTTTTTTCTTCAGCAACTCTTTTCCAGCTGTCTTCATTCCTTCCCCATGAGGACAAAACCAGCTGAATGCCAAGAGTCTTTCTCTTTTTTCCCCTGTTTTCTATTTTTTCCTTCTCAGTCCCTTATTTAAGTCTCTAGGTTTTTGACACCAAGTCTGAGGTTTGCTGTTATTTTAAACCAGCTGCAGATTAAACAGAGCATGAAGAGACATCAGCCCCCATCCATATCTCTTGTTCTGCTTCTGCAGTGTTGGCAAAAATCCCAGCACAGTGACGTGCCTTCCCTCTCAACCTTGATCCAATTCCCCCAACACACACCAGGCTTTTCCTGTTGGCTCTCTGAACAGCCGGGTCCTGCACTCAGGACTCCCAGTGTGTGACACCTTCAGCATTGTGCACCCACTGACTCAAGCCCCCGTCACCAGGAGTCCACTACAGGGCAGAGGGAAGGCAGCACCTCTTCCCTCAGATATGCCTGCAACGGCAGCATTACCTCTGCTCTCCTGCTAAGTTTGGACTGTTTTCATCCCTTCTCTGACTTCCACTTCTTTAAAAATAAACAAAGTAAACCAACTCCCCAGCCTTTGAATACAGCCTTGGGATTTCAGGTTTGTTGACTTCAGTCAGCTTAGCACTGCACACCCTGACTCCAGACAGAGACAGGAGTATAAGCTTGTAGCGTGGAATTACACCTTTTTTCCCTCAGTATTATTTACAAATAAAACATAAAAAATTAAGGACAAAAGTAATTTTCAGCAGCTAGAGCCTTATCTCCCGTAAATTTGATGTTTAATTCCTAAGTTTCATGACCTCATTTACTTGCAGAGCCACTCCTGCTGCTTACCTCCCAGTGTGGTGCAGGGCAATTACGAGTAGCCCTCTGGAACATGTTTTCAGCAATTATGGTAATGTAGATTATTAGGAAACAAGCTCATAAAGGTTGGCAAAGACAGTGTTGGTACTCTACTCTCTTTTCTGATGCAGTGTGAAATGTTGTTTCTTACTATGGGAAAGTAATTAATTTTTGATTCCTGTTTCTCACACGAGTATTGATTTTTGCCATGTTTGCTACCTGACACAAAGGAACAAAAAATTATAAAAGGAAACAAGGAGGTATAGGAACAGGAAGAAGTTATTTCTTTAATCACAGAGTTAGACATTTGGAAAATAAAAATATATATTGGTGGGGGGGGGATCCTTTTATTGATTTTCTGGATATTCTTCCTCAAGAGAAGTAGACCCTCATTATCCTCATCACAAAATTATCCACAGAAATTAGAATAATGTAGGTGACAGCTCATTGGGAACAATGGGTTAAAAGTAGAAGACTGGCAGGGATTGTAAACACGCTCAAGTGGCCTTGCAGCTGGGAATGCAAAAAGTCTGGAGAGCAGCAATGTAGAAAAAAAAAGTATTTTATGCCTTCCACTGTTTGTGTTCTGTGTGCCTTGAGAACACCTGTGTACAGATAACATGCGTGTTTGGTAACCTGGAGGCACCCTAAGGGTCAGGCTTGAGCTCCCTGACTTGGTCCTGAGAAGATCAAAGCCAGTGGAGATCACAGCACAATGGTAAACCACATTTACCTGCTGGGAACAGCAGGATGGGATTTTCCAGCATGAACTGGGCTTGGTGGTGCCTGCATTCATGCGTGTCCCTCTGCCAAGATCTCTGGCTTTGTTTTCTTGCTTAGTACTGACACTTTTTTGGTTAATTCCCCAGGGAAACTAGGGGAATGCAACTCTGTAGGCATTTCCATGCCTCAGCTTCCCTTCCCCCAGCCCTCCAGTAAACTTCTAAGTGGTTCACCCATTTTAACTACATTCAGACGAGAGAGGGAAATTTCTTTTTTTGTGTGGTAACCTCCTAAGACAGAAGTAGTTCCCAGCTCCAAGGTCCATACATATCTTGCAACATCATCCACTCCCGTTTTATGTTAGCAAGAACAGAAGCACTCTGTGGCTTTCTTCTTCATATTTTCTTCTTCATATTTTCTTCTGCCAAATCAGTGATCACAGAGTTTATTGTTATTACTGCTTTTTATTTAGTAATAGGAAAATTCATTCATTCCTGCTTTTCTGCATTTTAAAAGTACTTTACACTTCAGGCTAACAAAAACCACCCTTGAAAAAGCACTAATACTCTTTTATCCCATTGCTCTGAGGGTTGTTATTCCACAGCCACACTTTGAGTGAGTCAGTAATGCTCATACTATGTTGTTTTTTCTAGAATCCAGTCTGCATAGTCAGCAACTTTGGTGTAGACTCCCGGCTGCCTGGGGCGAGCGCACCCTTCGCCCCAGCTGGTGATGCCCACCAGATACCACACCTCCTCGTGTCTGCATGACAGTGGCCCTCCTGAATCTCCCTGTGTCACAGGAGAAAAAGAGAGAGCATGCAAGGAAGAGGCTTCATCAGTATTTCTATCACAAAGAAAGCTTTGAATAAAATCAGCATCATTCAATTTTAACACCAGCATAACAGCCTAGATTTCAATCACTATCACTTACAGATAATTAAGAGAGGATTGAAGCAGGTGTTCTGATTGTTTAGTAAATTGATTTCTCAATAGTCATTGCAAACAATTTCTTCTTCCCATGAAGGTTCAAAACTACTGGTTTATATTATTTTCCTTTTATTATTATTATTGCCTTATCTACATACAGTGATTTAAAACTGTGTGTAGTATTGGCAGTATTTTTTCTTATGACCATGTTTTTAGTATCTCAGTTCTCTACATGCCTTATCCTGTTTGAGTGAGACTGTCCCACTCAGGATAAAACACTTTTGTGTTTTCTTTTTCTATTCCCTTCTGAACATAAGATTCCTTAGAGAAACTGTTATGAGTTGTTAGGACAATAGCAAGTGTGTTATTTTTTAAAACAGCATCTCCATGTTCTGTTACACTTTATCAGATTAAAAAAAAGCTTAATTGGCATAGCGGAAAAATTGCTTCCCAGCTCCAAGTGTTTTTATTCCTAACTAATCATAGAAATAGTAACATTTCAGCATACAATTATTAAGTGTTAAATGCTTGCAGTGAAAACTGTATTTGGTAGAGAATTTAATATTAATAACCAGTCTATTTTCTTCTTGCAGAAATTAACTCAGAATATTTAAACTGGCGAAAGTGCGTGAGTTTACTCTTAAGCAGAGACTTTGGCTCATGGAACTCATGCTGTGGTGACATTTTCAACTTTAATTATGAGCAAAGCAGTTTTCACAGTTTGTTTTTAGCCTTCTATTCCCCGTGCATTTTAATAGCATTGCTAGCACCCTCCCTTCTTTGGATGCTTAAAAATATGATTTTATGTACTGTATTTCCTACCAAAAAATGAAAAAAAAAAAAAAAAAAAAAAAAAAAAAAAGAAAGAAAGAAATCCCGTAGGAAATCTGCTTTTATTGGAGAAACACTTCAAGGTACTATACTTGCGCTCTCTCGCTCTCTGGATTTCTGATAGTCTGAAGGAACACTGGTTTTATTCCCTAAATGGATATGTATGGATCCACACTCAAAGTTTCCTATCCATGGAATCTATCCCTAAAGATTTCAGTGTCATATATAAGAAATATTTTCCATATACCTTGGTTTTCAGTGCTTTTGACAACCAAAAGTGACAAGTTAAACAAGAGCTCTATTAATAATCATACTTTTCTAATAACAATTAAAAATAATTGTAGTAGTCATTTATATATTTGAACATATGGTTGGAATATATAACTATACACTACTGTTTGTCATTACCTTACAAGCATCCCTTCCTCCTTCATCATAGCCAGCACAGATCACTTTGTCACCTATTCTGTGCTTCCAGTACCTTGCCTGGCATTCCTCTTTTGACATGAAGGGAACAAGAGCCTTTTGGAGAATATCTTGTACCCGACCTATATGAAAGGCAATATGAGATGAGAAATGCTTGGTTCTAGCAAAACAAAGGTCAAAATTCAACTCTAGAAATCCTCATACACTGATATTACAGAGTGGGAGGTCACTGCTTCTGGAGTGTTAATAAATGTTCATCACACTGATTTTCCTTCCTTTAGGGAGTGAAAATGTTCCTTTGCTAGTGAACAATGTGAATTGCCTTCTAATTTAAATGCTTTTATGATGCCACCTTCTTTCTCATAACTGGAAAAGCTTCAAAACTCCCTTGTGATGTGCAACAAATCCTCATATGGGAATAGCTCTCAGAACATTGGCCCTTGGAGCATTGCTGTTAGTATTGCTTTTTGTTAATAACTATTATTTCCTAGTAAAGTGTTGCAATAAGTTTGTAATCTCCCAGTTGCCAAATCTGTGCTGCTCTCTCTTCTAGTAGTTTTAAGATGGAGAAATTTGCACATAGACTAAACAAGAGTATTTAGAACCAGCCTTTTCTTTAGTAATTAACAGAAGAAATTTGTCCATAGAGTAGCTGCCTAAATTTGTTAGATTTCTCATTGAACTATAACTTTCAGATAGGCACATGTATAAAGGAAAAGGTTCTCTGTAAATAGATGCATATACATCTATATAAATATACAAAAATATAAGTAAATAAATAGATGTAAAACCACACCTTGATAATTAAGAGCTTTTACCCTACCTCCATATAAAGTCAGAGGAGTCCAAATCTCATCTACTATAAAAACACAAGTAATTGGCATGGTCTATAATGAATCTTCAGAATAAGAAAAGCAACATACTTCAGTCTCCAATTTCTAATATTATATGAATGCAATCACATAAAAAAACACAATGGGTTATATGCAGACTGCAATTCAAAACAGTTCAGTGGTAAATTTCTTGCATTTACTTTAGCTAGGAAAAAATAAAAAAGAGTGTGCAAAACCTGGATATGTACTGGGGTTTGCCAGTAGATTAAACTAGAATCTAATGAAGGGTATTTGAGTGTTGTAGAAGATGTATTTAGATATATCTAGAGGATTGAATTCTCAAGTATTTCAAGCTACTGAACCAATTTATAAAATTAATTATTGTGTCAGAGCATGGAGCTATTTAATGATAATTTCATTTATGTTTTTTGGTGTCTTAATAGAAATCAATTCTAATAAAGAATTATATTAAAGTACTGTCTAGAAGGAATAGTGGTTCTAAGAACAGAGAAGAATTTTCTTTTTTTTAGAGGAGAGGTTTTTTGTCAAAACATTGATTTTAAAAATACAAAAATTCACTGTTTAAAAGTATTTCTCTGTACCTTTTTCTTTTCTGTAACCCCATCCAATTACCCAACATTCAGTATAAAATATGTTAGTGTCTTCTTTTGATGGCAGGCAGATAGGTTGTTGAAGATCTAAATTACAAGAGAAAATATTAGTTTGTCCAGCAGAGACAACTGCAACAGTAAGGTTTTGTGGGTACCCACATGGCCCCTGACGACAGCTTCCATGTATGCTTTGTCCCTTACATTATGTATCACTCCCAGCTCATAAATTCAAGCCACCCATTTTATTTTCTAAGCCAACAGAATCGATTCTCCTCAAAACACAGTAACTGCATATTAAAGGAAGCCAGCCCAGGTGTCATGCACTGCCATAGCAATGCCAGCCCTATGTCTTCCTGCACGTTTTCACAATTCCTCTGCAGTATACTACATACCAGTAAAATTCATAGGCTCGGCAAGTTTCATTAAAGCTATGTCATATCCAATCTGTGCATATTTATACTGAGAGTGAACAATAATCTCTTCCACTTTGAAGAAGGGTGTATCATCATTTATTTCTGATTGTCTTAAAATGCCAGCATAAATACGCCAAATGTTGGGATTCTCTAGACTGAGGGAAAAAGACAAACAGTCAGTCTGTGACTAAATAGCCTAATAAAGTATAACAATAAGAAAAAACGTGTATCTTATGAGAATGTCTAGGGTTCTGTAGGTGTTTGTTGTCTGCTTTAGAATTTCACCTTCTAGATTCATTAAAATAATTTAGCATCAGCAGTACAGTACTATGCTAAAAAGGGACAAAGTATGGAGTTCCAGTTGCATTAAGAAACTGAATGTCTACCTGAAAATTTCACCTTTTGGTTACATTAAACCAGTTCATCTATTTCTAGTTCTCATTGTTATTATCCTGGAAAGGTAGACCTCAATTTATCTTGCATGCTGGGTTAAACGTTGAGGCTTATTTGTACATTTACATTTAGGCCTCACCTCGTGACACAGTGAGCAGCTGTGAGGATCCACTGGTTGCTGATGATGGAGCCACCACAGAGGTGTCTCTGGCGAGACAGCCTGGCGTGCAAGCTGACCTGCCACGGCCATTCACCAGGGGAGGAGTCTGTCCCACCAACGATCCTAATTGTTCTTGCAGAATGCTGCATACACACTACAGAAATAATTCAAAACTGAGCTAAAGGACAACTTGCATTCACCAATGAAAAATGAAGATGAGACTACTGCTGATCACTGAATAGGCACCACCTATTGTGAAAAAGGTGACACATGATACATTTTTGATACATCATGATTTATGATAGTAAAGTCTATTAAGACCAAATTCACAGTGCTGTTCTGGTGTTTGCCATGTGAAGACCTGACTGACCTCACTTTTCCAGAACACTTAAACTTTACAAGATCACCCACTGGGACAGTGCAACCACTTTAAAAAAAAATATGGTTTGGCCTCCCACACTGAAATCAAGGAAGCACTGTCTATTTTTCATAAAAGAAGCTTTTACTTACCCGTACTGGCCTTTTTTTTGCATAATCTTAGTGAGTATCCAGAGATACTTCCTGGTCCATGCACTATTTTCACTGGAGATCCATTTGAGGACATTCTTAGGTGACACTCACACTTTCTGACAATTAATTAATGCAAACATTTAGTTTGTATTTTTTTCACTGAACAATACATACATTACTCCCTCACCACATCTCTGGAATGATTATTTCAGCAATCTTTGAGCATTTTCAAAAACATATCTCACCCTTCTTCATTGCATGAATCTTGGAGGAGAGAATAGGAAAAAAATTGGCAGCGGATAATGTCTGTGCAAACCTGCTGACAGGCTCTGTGCCCCTTAGTATGAGTGACAGTAAGTTCATCTCCCAAAAAATCCATCTGCGTGTAAGTGCGAGAATTGCAGGCTGTAAGAATGATTGCATTCAAAGCATCAGAAAGTTATTACTTAGATTAAGTCAAAATTAGTATTTTTATTGCAATTTATTGTTTACCAGGAAGAGATCTTCTGCAATTTAGGAGGCCAAAGCCTGATACAGCATTTTCTTGTGATATGAGTTCCTCTGGAATTCCACTTGTTGATGTCTTCAGAAGGCAAAGATTTCTAAAATGAAATATTTTTCACAATAACTAAACTTGTTCTCACATTCTAAAAATAATTGTTTAGATACTGGTAAAAGAAGGTTCTTTCCTAAATACACTCTTTTCTCCCAAGTCTCAATCTGTAGAAGTATTTCATATGAAAATGCATTCACTAAGTTCACTAGTTCACACTAAATTGAAGCGATCTTTCACAGTGCTGTGAAATGCCATACAACTATACTACTAAAGGTGGTACAGTATTTATACATATACAGAAGAGGAGACTTTAGATGATGCATTCCATCTCATCTCCCTAAAATTCCTTTGAAACTTTATTCTTCTGATTTGTGTGGAATGTTTATTTTTAACTATTCTCACTAATAAGTATGAAAGAAGAAAGCCAAATAGAAATATTTCTAAAGCCATTAACTTACTTGAAAAATATTTTCAAGTAAATAAGTTCGCCCTGCCAGGAAACCAGATGGCTCTTTTGATAATGCCATAAAATTCGGCTTTAAGTCTTTAAAACAATCTGGAGGCTCACTGTACTTTTGACATGTATAATTCTTTTCAGATTAAGACCAGATACACAACCACAATACAAAAGCCCTGATCACATTGGAAAACAGTTGAAATGCCCACAGGAAATTACAAATTTATGAAAAAAATCCATAAAAAGCTGTGCTTCACTGAAAATAGCCCTTCAACATAAACTTACATACGTCTAAGAAATTAGTGCTTAAAAAAGGACTCTGTGTTTTTAAAAAAATAAATTTTAAATAATCTATGTAGATAATATCATTTAACTGTCATATTCACCTTTGAGATTCTATTTGCCATTTCCTGGTAAAAAATGTAAAGAACAAGCACTTTGGAAAATATGTACAAATAGTTTGGCAGACAGAAATATCAGGAGTAAAAAAACTTGTAATATTAATTCCTGAAAACACTTGATCTTCAAAAATGTCCATTTGACAATCTGCATAAAACAAGAACAAAATATCAAAATTCCAAAAACTTTAGTATGTCATGACAACATTGAGATTTACAGATAATTCATTTTTATCTTTATTCCCATTTTCCTTCTGTGATTGATAAACTGGAAAGATAACACAGCATTTTAACCAAAAATTACTTCTCAAGAATATTTTTGACTATGTAAAGTCATGGAGAGCACTACAGGGATAAAGTTGATATAGAGGAAAAGAGAAAGTACAGGTTACAATAGAGATATCCTAATCTAATAGGGAAATATTTAAATTAATTTTCAATGGGCAAATCAGGTTCATGAGAAGACTACAAAAAAATAAGGTGATGATCTTAACACTTTTACTATTTGAAAGGTATGCAGAGTAAGTAGGAGTGCTGCCCTTTGACATGGCCAAAATAACACAACAGAGGCTTGGCAGGATAGTTCACACAACCAAACAATGGATCTAGAGGTTACAGGAAATATTAGCATGTTTAAAAAGAGATTAATGAGTATCCTTCTCCAAAGATATACTTGAAGTCCCAGTTAGAATCCAAGTGCAAGAATTTAAAAAGAAAAACTGGAAACATCAGCATGGACGATGTTTCTTGATCCTATCAAGCTGCAGAGATAGTAAAAATAGTGATTTTATCCAAAAGACAGGATTTGGTGGCAGCAGAGAACTTGAGCTGTTAAGAAAGTACAGCAACCAAGTCAATACTGCCCACTGTGTTATAGAAACATACTGGGAACATCTTACTACAGAAGGAAAAAACTCAGAAGAGGCAGAGATTACTCTGAATCCTGTTAATTTGATGAGGTTTTCAAAAAACATAGGCAAGAAAGGACAACAATATTGGGCAGAATTTACACAATAAGAACAGTAAAAAACTTAATCAGAAATATAGAAAATTAGAGTCAATTAACTCTCGCAATTAGTAGTTAAGAGGGAATAAGTAGTTAAAGGGAAAATAGCATTCAGAAGAACAGATAGTTTCAAAGGAAATTATATTTAAAGCAAAAATGTGGATCTGAAACTCCAAGGAAGCTAACCCATGATCTCAAGAATCGTGTTCAGTGATCATTTGCTCAATATTCAGTGATCTGCAGGAAGATACTTTGCAAAGGGCAGAAAACAGACAAATTGCTATGCATGAGTAATAGTCTGTGTGCATAAGAATAAAGTCAGAGAGGCAAAGGCACAAAATGAAAGGCCACACGAAAAGGAGTAAACTAAATTAAGTCAGAAGAAAACCTCAAACAAATATTGAACTAAACCCATTTCAGATGTCGACAAAACAACAAGGCAGAAGACATTACTGCGTTTTTATGACTACATTCTACAAATTTTTCTCTGGATAGGTATAGATGATCTGTCTGAGATTAGGACAGGTGACCTCCTTAGATGATCTCTTGATGCACTAGTGCTGTCTAGGCTTCCATGATCACGCAAGTTATTTCTCGTCTCTCTTGCCTGCTCTTGCCTCTTTCACATGACACAGAAAGTAGGGAAAGACAGGCTGGAACAAGATTGATTTTCACATGATGTCATGGTTTTATCCCAGCCAACAACCAAGCCCCATGCAGTCACTCACTCACTCACCCACCAGTAAGATCAGGGAGAGAATCAGAAGGGTAAAAGCCAGAAACTTGTGGTTTCAGGTAAAGACTGTTTTATAGGAAAAGTCCATGTTGGGCACCAAAAAGGACTTTGGTGGGTTGACCTTGGCTGGATGCCCGGTGCCCAGCAACTTACTCTATCATTCTCCCTTCCCAGCTGGACAGGTGAGCAAAAATGAGATGGAAAATGACCCATAGGTTGAAATAAGGCAGTTTACTAAAGCAAAAGGTTGCATACATACAAGCAAAGAGGACAAACTAACTCAATTATTTTATTTTCTACTTCCCATCAGCAAGTGATATCCAACCACTTCCTGGGAAGATCCTCCTGGGAAACAGGGCTTCAGCATGCATAGTGGTTGCTCCAGAAGGTAAACATTGTAAATAATAAATGCCTGCCCTTCCTCCTCCTTTCCTTAGATTTCATAGCTGAGCTGACATCATATGACATGGAATGCCCCTGTGGGTAATTTGGGCCAGCTGACCTAGGTGTATTCCCTCAGAGGATCTTGCCCACCCCCAGACTATTGATGGGAGGAATGTTGGGGAGAGAGTGCTGATGCTGTGCCAGCACTGCCCAGCAGTAAACCCAAGCACTGATTTTAGAAAGCAATATATTGATACACATCTCTATGAAATGTGATTTATACAGGAAAACTAGATTATCTGTGAGATAAAATAAGGCGATATGAAAGCAGAATAACATCATTGTTAAGAAGGGAAAATATCACACAGTAAGACAAAGTGAAAATAGAACTAAAAAGAAAAAGAAAAAAAAAATTGAAAGATGTTTCAATTGAGATTAAGAAGGTTTGATACACACTGTTTGATTTTAGGCTCCTGAGAATTTTGTCTGAGTGATGATTGCAGGAACAAGCACAGACTTTTTGCTTTCATCACAAATCACCCACAAAATGCATATTACATCCTTTCCTATTAGCCAGCTGTATTAAAACACTGTTTTCAAGTGCATATACAGTATACAAACAGAGCCTAGAAAGCTTTATATTTCCCCTGATCTTTGAATCTGATGGGCTTTTATCTTTCAATTTTGTATCCACGATACAAAGATAGCATACAATTTCATCAAGCTAATATAATGAAAGAATTCTTTAGCTCTCTAAAGAAGGGAACTGTTTCTGTAAGACAAATGATAATATGAAAAAATTAAAAAGAAATGAACCTCTTTTGTCCCTGAGTGTACTAACTATATTTTAAGAATAAGATTATTTTAGAATTATTCTACCTAATGAAACATTTCTACATGTGAGTGAGAGATTGCATTTCAGGATACATGACCCTTAAAACTAAATAGAATCAGAGATTTGAAATAGTTACCTAATTCAGAAAGCTGACATGGCTTTAGAGAGAATCCAGACACAACCCCATCAAGCACCTTTATGTTGGTTGGAATTCCTACACTGGTATGTTTCAAGAAGCATTTTTTACTGAATGAAAAAGAGTAAATAAAGTGGTAAGAAAACAGGTCTTTTTCCTTGGACTAAACCATCTTCCTGAGCCCACAATTCCTGCCATTGTTCATGGTCTGGCCATGGGCCAGAACCATCTCCAACCTCCAGAACAGAGTTCAAGTGATGAACAGAGCTAGCTGAAAAATGTTTAACTTCCAAAATTGATCAGATTAAGAGCTCAAAAATAGGTCTCATTAAAATGAAATTATTTCTCTGGATACTCTGATGATGCTATTTTCATAACAATAAGCAGAGTAAGATTGAACTGAGCAAAAATGCAGCACAGCTATCAATATAATTTGCATTTCAGTATCTTCAGAGGATTTTAGGATTTTTTCAAGGCTGTAATAATCAAGTTTGTCTTTCTCACCAATGGACAAATTAAAGCCAATTTACAATTGATATTTTCCTACCTGTAAATGCGAACAAACATTGCAAGGAGGAATAAATTGAAAATTCCTGAGTAAATTCTTGCGCCTTAGAGTGCTCTGAGATTTAATCTACTTAGGCACAGGGCTATCCAGGGAAATTAATCCAACCTGTATTTACCAAACGCTTGCATTGTGAAATGTTTCAGAGGCATATGTAAAAAAATGACAACGGTTGTCATTGGTACATTGTTTTTGACACTCTTGATAGCTGTCAGCCATAGTAATATCAAAAATATTCCCTTCCATATCCAGTCCTACATGGACATCTGGGCTGCAAGCTGTGAAGAAAAAGAGACCAAGTTCTGAAAATGTACTTCTATTATTTTCCCCATCCCGTGCCCCAAATTCCCCAAAAGAAAGCATTTTGTATGACACAGCCCTCATAATTCAAATGCCACATGCCACGCTCAGTTCAGTTACATCATACTTTACACATAGATCCAGCACCAAATCAGAAATCAAGGTTTGGTGTAGTACCTCATGACAAGGGGAAAAATTGGCAGACTTTGACAGTGCCTCTGCCTACATGAGAGAGGGGCTCTAACCACTGAGGCTGACTGAGACCAGGATGACATTCACCAAAGTAAGAACTCAGAATCAATATTAAAATATATTTTCCCAGTTCCAAATTCATAGAGCAGTTTAAATGGCATATTCTGTGCTCAAAACCAAGAGACAATTCCCACTTGAGTCAGAATATTACATTTACACTCCAGAGAGGGAGGACTGCAACTGTGGGGTTTGAAATGAAGGTCATTTCACAGAACAAGAGTCAGCCCATGATTGGAGGCATTTTTAAACATGTATGGATAGATTTTCATTTAGTCTGATTCTAGAGTAATTCCAGTGATATTAATTAGTCTAAATAACATAAAGAATAATATCCCACTGAAATCTCTCTTTCTGTTCCAAGATACGCAGAAATACAAACATGAAGGGCTATTGGCAGGAAAGAGCTTTTAAGGGACCTGACTGCTCTGAAGGGCTAGTGGCAAGCACAACTTATTGATAACAGCCATGGTGGAGAACTTGCATAGAAACCCACTTAGTCTTGCCATCTTGAGATGCTATACCAATACAACTAAAGAACTAGCCTGACATCCGTAAGACACCATTTATCCTCAAAGTCAGGAAATGAAAACTATATTCTTCCTTATTCTGTTTTTTTAAAGGACCATGCTATGCTTAAAGTTGATCTCCTTTTAATGACATCATTATGACAGTGCTAATTTAAAACATACATAAAATAACACATTTAATAGGCTTTTAATATGCCCAGTGATAACTTGTAGGTATGGCATGCTGACATTAAGTCTTCATGTACAGCACATATACCCTAAAAGATGCAGCTGCTAAAAAATTATTACACAGAATCACAAAACTATTAGCATCACTTTGTGACAATGCACTTTTGCTTTGCTGAACATCTGCACCTCAGTTATAAAACAGGGTCACACATGCCATATGAGCCACTTTCGGGACTGGAATTGTCATAGTAAATTAATCTTTAGAACTGGAATCAGCAATTAAAGCATGGGTTGCCATCTGCCTTTAGCAAATAAAACTGTGACTGCGGGAGTATGATTTCCCTGTTACCTCATCTGGGGAGCCTGGGTGGTGGATAGGTGGGCCTGAAGAGTAAAACCAGTGGAGCTTTTGTCACCTGTGTTTGAAAGTGGTCTGGCAAAGAACACACAAATCACTGTTTGGCTGCCTCCCTGATTCCATTCCTCTTCCCAAAATGCTAATTTTTTAACAGCTGCTATGCAATGCAGAGCATAAAATACATGCATGTGAATAACCATATCTTACCACTAATTTGGTTACACTGTTTTAAGGAATGTCCAGAGATAGCTCCTTCCATATCCAGTTTCGGCAGCATTTCTGTATCACTGTCTTTTAAATAGCAGGAGAACCTGTGTTTTAAAATGCAGCAATTCACAGCTTTGGCAGTATAACACAGACTTTCAGAACAGTTTCTCAGGTGAAATGCAGCCTGTCCAATATCCCTCAACATGAAAATGTTGACAAGTGCAATTGGAAGAAAAATAGGGTCAAGCCTTACACACTTTGTTGGCAGTTGTGGCAGATGAGAATATTTTGTGTTTGTGGGAACTTCTAGAGGTCTCAATAAAATGAGAAGCTGAGCCCAGGGTTGGGAGGACAGAAATGCACTGGGCATAGACAGAAGACAACATCATTCTCTCAGGTTACTGAAATTCTTAGTTGTGACAAAAATATACTAAAGTAGAAAGGATGGAGAACAGTACAGGGGATCATTGGAGACGTGAAATTATTCACATTGGCCCTCAACAATAAATATGTGGCCTAGAGGAGGGAGTGCAGAGTCAGTTCTCTTTCCTTGAAATGGCCGGTGTGTGAGTGTGAAAAAATGGGCATTGTCAAATTTAACCTTTTGAATTCAAGCAATTACTCCAAGATCACCAGTTATAGAGATACTTGACATTGTTCTCCATGGCAACCCTGCACCTTTCCCTGCATGCCTGTGTTCTGTCAAAATGTTACCAGGTTTCTAAATTATCACAGGAGACCAGCAAGTACATGAACATTCTACCTTTTTGCAGGATCTTTAGTCCATGTCGCTGGCAAGTAGGTGAAGAGCAGACAGGTAGGATGGTAAGTACACACTATTTGGCAGTAATTGGCACTCGGTGTAAAAACTGTAGTAAGGTCTCCTCCTTGGAAGAATGTATTTTCATAGATCTGAGTCACACATTCTGACATGGAATAACAAAATTATCAGTTATTAGAGACAGGAACATCAGGAGAGGGTGAAGCCATTTCTCTTCTTCATCATTGACCTTGCTTTTAAAAGGGGCTTTTGTCAGGAAAAGTGGGTAAGGCAGGTGAGTAGCACAGTTCCTCTGAGAGTCTCATCTTTTCACTCCAGCAGAAACAATACTGTCATGGGTGTTTCCCTCTGTTCCCTGCCTCATACCCAACGCTGAAGCAGGGCAGCTTGAGCCCAGGTAGAAACCCAAGAAGCTGGATGGGCCACAAGGCAGATCTGCATGGCAGAGGAGGAAGGTACCTTCCCATGGCAAATCTCAGGAACAGCAGAAATCTCTCCTGAGAGAGACCAATACAGATCATTATGAGAAAAACCAGGAAGAGGAAGTGCAGGTACCAAAAGGAGTTATAAAGTTTTATATAAAGACAATCCTATTTTTGGGGGATCCTCTGAAGTCAGAGTCACAGGTGGTGCCACTGTGCACAGCCTCAATGGCTCCCAGGATTTCATAGACCTTCAGCTCTCTCACACTCCATCCTGAACCCCCCCCAAACCTTCTTCACAATGAAGAAAATACTGTTTCAGGAATAATGTCTCATGAACAGTCTAGAATAAAAATGAGCCATACTACTACCTTGCATCTGCAGGACTTCTTAACTCTGAATGACATACTGAACTCTGTCATGGCAACCACTCACGCTGCAGAGCTCTGCAGCAAAGGCACCCAACAACAACTTCCTCACATCTTTCAGAATTAAGGCACTTGTAAGATCACAGAATCACAGAATATGCTGAGTTGGAATGGATCCACAAGGATCATTGAGACCCTCCACTGGCCCTGCACAGGACCATCCCCAAGAGTTACACCATGTGCCCGAGAATGTTTTTTAAACACTTTTCGAATTCTGTCAGGCTTGGTGCTGTGACCACTTCCCTGGGGAGCCTGTTCCAGTGCCCAACCACCCTCTGGGTGAAGAATGTTTTTCTAATATCCAACCTAAACCTCGCCTGACACAACATCAGGCCAGTCCCTCTGGTACTGTCAGTCTCAAGACCCTTGGGAGTCTTGAATATCCACTGTAGTGCAGAAGCAGGATAGTTTGTCTAAGATCTCTGTATTAAAACACGCAAGAGAGCTGTCTTTGCACAGGAGAACATTCTCTTTTGGAATTTGCCCTCCAAAAGGAGTAGCAAACCAATGAAATGGCAATTTTTATTCCTGCATCTACCAAAGTGCTTTTTCTTGGATAAAAGACAAAGACAACATAAGGAATTTTTTCAGACTGGGTGGAAACCCAACTGAAAACATTTTATCTAGTGGCTTAATCTGTTACTTTAGAGTGATCATACTCTATCAAGAGATATTTAAAATGAAAACCAAAGTTAATTTCATATTGGATTTTGTGGTGTTATAGTTTAGTGCTACAGAATTTGACAGTTTTAAAATACTACGAGTGGATTTTATTTGTAAATATGATTATAAACTATGCTTTGGCAATTCAGCATTTCCTGCATACAGGTATAACATATATTTTTTTTAAAAAAGGAATAAGTAAGGATTATTATATGTGCTAGATGTGCCAATATCTTTCAAAGATTAAGTCCTTATTAGTAAAAAATTAGACTTTATAAACATCCAGGTTCTCTGGTATGTATACACTTTCAAGCTCTTTCTCTAAAAAATGGTATTTATTATTCTCAGTAGCATTTCTTTATCCAACTTTGTCATTAACAGAAAAACATTTTCAATTCTTAGAATACACCAAGTGAATTCTAAAGGTAAAAGAAAAGAATATTGCAATTATTTACTGTATCAGATATTTTGGATCCTAATCTTCTTCTAGTACAAATTAACACCAAAAAGTTATTTATGCTGTAAAACTATGCACCATGTAAAACTGTGCCAGTTCTGAACACTTTAATTTAATTAAAATGTTTTCTAGGCCTCAGAAATTTTCCAAGATTTTATTTTTGCAGAGACTTTAAGCCAGGTAAAATATTTTCTTAAATAATACTTCACTTATCTATTAGCTTTTGCTAAAAAACTCTTACCTAATTGTTCTCTGAGAAAACAGCTAATACATTACTGAACTTATACCTGTGTTAGGCCTTAGTTATAATTTATCAGGAAAGGAGATTTCAGAGAAGTGCAATGCAGTTTTTTGTAGTTTAACTTTTGCTAATGGAGCAAAGTAAATCATTAACACAGAGTGAAAGACACACATTACTCTGCCTTCTACACCCCCAAAGGGCCTCCTTCCCCAGCTGCTGCTTAGGCTACTGACCTTGCCACTGGGCACAGAACATGGACCATCACAACAATTTCACAGTTACAGTGTGGATACAGTCTCAATACTTCAGAGAAAACTGCCTGTGGCACTGTCTCATGTGTGCTGGGGGAGGTGACAGCACAGGGGGTGGCAGGACAATGTCAGTAAAGCCCAACTAGAAAGTTCCATGTCAGACAATAGGGTTATGCCAGTTTCCCAAACTTAACTAAACTCAATCCAGCAGAATAGACAGCTCTCTCAAGAGCAGACTGCAGTTACTAATCTTCTTCCCTTCTGTAATAGTTTCTCTATGCTGTTTGTAAATCTCAGTAATTATATATTAACTTACCACTGTAAACGGAAGTAAGTAAGAAAATGAAATAAAAAGTCCGATAAATCCAATTCATCCTAAAAACCACAAAATCATTCTTTAGGACATGTTCAATAAAGGGTATGAAATTAGTTTTATAAACCACTGCTAAGCCTAACACTGATTTACACTTGTACTGTTTCACCATTAATTCAAAATTACATTGAAAATTACAATTCCAGCTGTGACATGCTGTTTTGGCATACCTTTTAATCACAGAATATTAATTCTTGCTTAGACTGGGAACAATATTCCACTGAAATTACATTACTAATACTGACTCTCCAAATAGTTTAGTAAAAACTGTTATCAAGGTAGGAAAATAATTACTCACACTCACAGCTTCATATGCTATAAGAATTCTAAACTTTATTTCACATGCAACAACTTAACTTGTGAAATAAGTTAACCACAAAACGCAAGCCATAAAAACTCCAACTTGTACTGTCTTGTTGCTATGAAAATCTTTCACTGAATACCAGTGCATTATTTCAATAATGATTACATACCTGAACACATAATAAGTCTGGATGCATGGATCAGGTTTGCACTCTACTAAAAAAAAAAAAGTCAACACGTCGTGTTAAAATATTACTACCTGCAATGCTAACTCATCTTTAATGTTTACTTTGAATGGGTACTCTTTTTGTCAATACTGTTACTGACCTTGGGACACATTTTCAGAACATCTATCATCCACACCACACTGGAATTGATCCTGTATAACCACACATATGCAACATAGTCTCTCTTTTCTCCCCTATAAAATGATGATAATATTTTAAACTCCTGGAAAAATTTTCACCTCTATATCAAATTACAGAATTTTCATTGTCCCTGGATGCAATCACAAAATCTACCTGTATCTGAATATTTACAAAGTAAGCGGAACTTACCACTTCTTGTGTTGCTCAACATACATTAGTTTTCAATTAAAATAATTACTTTGCCTTTGTGTCTGTCTGCATTTCAATTGGTGTCACAAACGGGTTAGAACTTTTGTCCAAAAACTTAGTTTCCTCACTTTTCACTTCGAGTCTGGGCTTTCCTATTCAGATATGGGGCACTTATTCCAGTTTGCTACTGTTTTAATACAAACACAAGCAAAAAACAAGAAAGTAAAAAATCCCTCCAATTATATCCTTTTGGAAAAATAAGGTATACCTTTCAAAAAAGCAGAGCAGATTGACCATAAATTTTACCCAGAACATGCATGTCATTCTTGCAACATGTAGCCATACCCATGTTCATCAGAAGTTTCTGTAAGATTTCATTTTTATAATCCATTGTCTATATTTTAGAATTTTCTCTGAGGAAGGGGCATCTTCTGGAGATGGCTATTTGTTTCAGAAGCAAACTCCTGAGGAATAAACAAAAAGGAAGAAAAAATATTTCCTTCAAGCAGCAGTTCTCAATTTAAGTATCAGTCTTTCGAAAACCAAACGTCATTTTAATTACATCCGTAAGGGCATCCGTTGGATTTGATGGTGAAACTCAGAAATAAGGCAGAAATGCTATTCAAAGAGAATCACAATGAGCACGATCACTTTGGAAAATAAATGCACTTTTTTCACTGGGCTTGCTACTCACATGACGTGCTCCCTTTTGCACTGCTGTGCTGTTGCTCAAACTAACAAAGTTATACTTCTGTACAGAGAAAAAATGTATTATGGACTCTATGATGATGAGTGAGTTATTGTTTATTTTAAGACAAATTATAAAATATGCTGTGAAAAATTCTCAGCTGGTATATGTTTCCTGAGTGTCTCTGAAATCCAGAGATTATATTATTTAAACTAGGAGAAGAGTTAGAAATTTAAAGTGCACAGAATGCTAAAACTATCTAATACTCCTTAGACTCATAAGGGCTCCAGATATAAGTTTATTGTTGGTCTTAATTCCCTCATTGTATCAATTTAGCTGTCCATATTCTAAATATCAGCTAAATCAGGATGTTTCATTTAGGGTTCAGTAATTCAGATAGCAGAAATAAAAGAAGAGCTCATAAAAACATTTTTATAAATGGAAACATTTTTGATGATTGATGTTCAAAATTTATTTGAATAATCTAAAATACAATTAAAAGTTTCCTTCTGTTTGACTTGGCAGTAAAAAAACCAAAACCTGCTTCAGCCTAAGCCAGTTCTTTAAGATGATATCTCCCCAGCAGTGCACTTGCTTGATACTGCTTTTTGCTGATTTCCACTGTGATCCATGCACAAATCTCATTCCTGCAAAGGTGGCAGGAATTACTGAACTGTTTCACCTCAGGCAATAAATGACTGGATTCTAGTCTGATTTAGGGCTAATTCTGCCTAGCAGAACCAAATCCCACATTTCTTTTGGCAGTCCTATTCAAAAAACAGCTTCAACATGGAAGATCTACTCTCTGTGATGAGACAACACCTGCTGGTTGTGATGTGAAGCAAGAGGAGAAGTTTCTCAGAGGAAATGAGGGAAGGAAGGCACCAGTATGGTAGGAACAACACACATTTTCATTTTGATTTGGCTTTATGCACACCCTATTCCATTTGAATGAGGATACTGCAATAATTTCAGTATTCTGAATGCTCCAGTCAAAAAAAAAACAACCAACCAAAAAATATTCTGAAGAACTTAATGGCTATCATTATATGTATGACAAAGGAGATAGAGAAATGAAATATCAAATGCTGCTAAAACAAACTCTAAATCTAAAGCTTGATCTTTTCTTCTTACAATCAACAATCTGGAGCCTTTTCATCTGAGTCAGGATGCCATTATCTGAGTGAAGAACCTACTGTCTCACTAGGGCAGAATCTTCTGTTTGACTTGATACCACCTAAAATAGCTGCAAAAAGATAGATAGAATAATTTAGTGATTTGTGAATGGTGCAGCATTGTGTATTGTATCAAATTAAAAGCAGTTTATTAGTTACATATTCTGAAATTACATGTCAACAATAGTCTTCCTGGAAATAGAGCCCAGAAAATCTGCAAATCAGATGTCAAATAAAAAATCAATACAAAGAAAATTCAGGATCATATTAAAGAAATAGAAGACGGTTGCAAATATTAAACAACAAATAGTTACTGGGTTTGTCATTTCAGAGGTCTTCTTTGATTTTATTCTATAATCAGATTTGCCTTTTTTTTTTTTTTTAATAAAAGGAGAATCACATTACTGCCCAAGGCCTTACTTTTTGACCTAAAGCACCTGATGCTGGTTATTGTTAGATATTAGAGAAGACAGAATGTTTCAACATACACTGAAGAGTCCCAGTATCTTGATCAAGGCCTGTAAACTGCCAAACAGTAATTCTTGGGCAAGTTTCATGTTGTATGTCAATTACTAGCCTGGAATGAGGTCATTTCGGCATACAACAAATGCTGAGTCTTTTGCTAACTGATAACTTTTGCCTTTCTTTGATTAAAATATTTTGCAATTTCAATGAACACTTAATATCTCCACAAGTTATACTCCAGGCATCAAATAGAAAAGTCCATTTGTTGAACTAATGATAGACTTATACTTAGCAGAATATAAATAAGAGACTCATTTTCAAAGGAATCTCAGATGTATGTAGTTTTTTGGTTTAGAAAGTGAGTTAATTTAGTTTTTAATCCATGCAGACGTGAAGGTCATCTTCTAAATATGATATGACTATAAACTGAGGTACTTCTATACTGAGAGTTTTGTCAGGGCATGGCACAAATATTCTTTTAGGAAGAAAATTGGGGTAGCATTCTCCAAAGGCTCTGACTCTTTTAGCTGCTGGAAGAGGAGATGACAGGTGCAGTAACATTTATATATGAGGTTTTGTCTTTTACAGCATGAGGATTAAATTCAGGAAGGCAGGTGGATATCTAGTATGTACTACTATACCACCTCCTGCATGTGTCCAAAACATGCGGCTTCCAGAGACCAAAAAACACTTTATGTAAAGGTGGCTGGCAAATTCTAGTGCCTCAGGCACCTGCAGGTGCTCTCAAGCAGAACCTTCCCACAGAGGGAGGTCACACATTGTTTGTTTTCAGTGTTCCTCATAATAGCTGTAAACCATGATCCAGAAACACTCACACACTCCATTTCTGTCGTTCCAGTAGAAAGCCATGTCCTTTCTGACACCACACAAAAGGGATCTTTATAGACAGAATAATCTTTTGGTTTAGAGATCAGCTGCTACCTTAATACCACAGCAAATACCTAGAACTGTGGAAAAAGGTCACAAACAGCTACTATGCACATGCAGTTTTTATTACACGATATTTTATTGTCCCTTTATTTTATCAGGAAACATGGCAATGCTGTGCTGCGTTCCACAATCAGGAAAAAAACACCCCCCCACACACAATAAAACCCCTAAACAAACAAACAAACAAAAGCTCACACAAAACTAACAAACAACCCCCCATGTTGTGTCACACGTGGTGGTGGATGCAACCTTCTCCGAGAACATCTTGTGCCAATGGGTAGGAGCCACAAGAGCACCAGTGTGCACACACACGCAGCAGCTCGACAGTGAAGATATGGGAGGCTCAGGCATGGAGTTCCAACGTGATTCATTTCAGGTGATGCTGAAGGGTCCAGAGACCAAAGACAAAGGGGGATCTGGAGTATAAATACTAGAAAAGAGAGGGCAGAGAAGAGCATCATGGCCGATGGGATGAGAGTACAGCGGCGGTACAAAGGACAGAAACCAACAAGGGTGGATGGGTGGGGTTATACAAACCAATGGGGTAACGGGGAAGGGAGAACTTACTAGAACTTGACCACATAAGGGTAACAGGGGCAGGGAAGGCCAATGGGCCAACGGGAAGGACAAAATCGGGATATATTAGCATAGTGCTGCAGAGCACCGTGGTGGAACCTTCTTTCCTCACCCTGAGCTGTGAGGAGTGCCCGAAGTCATCTCTACAGGACATCACCATTGCCCTCTCCCCAGTAAGTTCACAGGCCTCCACACCCCTACATCCAGAGGATTGTTGCTGACCACTACCAACAACTACACACCACATGATTTAACCTAATAAAAGCACACTAGACAATGCAAGGTATTTCACATCTACCCAGCAGTCACAAAGTTGGCTGTATGCTCAGTACTGTTTTCCTCAATATTTATTTCCTTAGCAGCATCAGATTGCTTCAGAACCAATTTTCACAACAGAAGATAAGAGATCACTGCCATTTCAGAACCGCTTAGAACACAAAGATTATAGGATTACATCAGTGCTCATCTTGGCAAAGACACTTTGTGCATCACTAAATAGGGATTTTTCACACTGGCATCCTCGGGCCAGCATTTGAGCCTATGCACTTTTCATAATGAGTTTCTTTTTATAGTTTTATCCAGTTTTCGTCTCAATTATTTTCTTGTCCATTTTGGAGAGTATAAGGAAATTATAGGAGATATACACACATTATACAAGAAGAGCATGGTACAAAAAGCAAAGTGCAAGAAAAAATACTGGTCAGTGTAGATAGAAGTCATCAGAATTATCTTATGGAAAAAAAATTGTTATAATTTGGTCTATCTTACAAATTGTTTACACAAAACAGATCCCACAGAAGAAAAGGAAATATTAGTTTTCATTTGTCTTGAAAGTCCTCAACTTAAGTACATAGCTTAAGACATGAGGTACCTCTCCAGTTTGCAACAACATGCCAAATCTCCTGAGAAAACATATCCTGGATGCTAATCTTATTTACCTTGAAAATTCATACTGCCAAGTATCCAAAACCATGAAATAATTTACAGTCTCTCCTTAATTTAGAGTCTCTTTGGAAAATATGTGTCATGTGTATTACATGCATTAACATATGGAGGTGGTCTCAAAAGTTATCTCATTATTAAGAAGACAATATTTAGATTCAGTCCTGGAAAGTGAAATTATTGTTATTATACAGCAATGAAACCTGTCTTTGAAAAAGAAGGCTGAAGAATGCAAGTATTACTATTGTTAAAGGCTCTTTTGTCTTTTGACTATATATTGTTAAAAGGAAACATAGAAACAGACAAGAGAAAAAATCTGAAAATGTCAACAAAATGAGTAAGAACAGATTACTCCTTTCTTACTTTATAACACATTATCATTAGAATGGACCAGTCCATATTAGTTTTATCAGCTCTGACCTCCAGTTTCTTATCCAGTCCCATTCTGCAGGTTGCCCACAGCCCAAGAACAACCTAAAGGCAACAACACACCAAAAGCCCTAACCACCAAGTGGCAAAAACAACTAAAGACACGAGTGTGATTATTGGTGGGCACCCCGCTTCGTACGGAGCCAGGTATCGTGCTGGAAAACATACACCAGTCAAAAGAAGCCCCAAAGCATAGGGCATGAGTAAAGCCAGACCAGCTAAAGTACTTCAGCTTGGTTTAGCACCAGCTTTTTCTTCAGAGCTTGCAAAAATCATGGAGAGTCTGTTCTCCAGCTATATGGCCTTTAGCAGATTTTGACCTGTCATGAAGGTACAGTCAGAAACTTTCACAGGCACTTCATTCCATCACTGTAATTCCTCTTCAACATCAATTAACAAAAAGCTCTGTATGTTGCCTTCAGGGCATTAGAAGGCAAGAGCACACTGGCTCATTGTTTCAGCTTTGACCAGCACAGTAAAATCTATTTAACTGATCACCCTAGAGGAACTGATGCTAAGAAACAATTATTCATCAGCAATTTACCTGCACACAGGCATGCAATTCAACAGGTACAGTTTCAGTCCACATTGAGGCATAGTAGGAGTTTATTCTCAGTTTGTAATAATACATTGTTTTTGTCATTATGAAATCCTGTATGTAATTTGCATACTATCTAGTTCCTGCTATGGTTATACAGATCACTGCTTTTGGTACAGTTTGCTAAAAAATTATTCAGAGCACTCCCTTCTTACAAACTACTTTAAATGCTTACTTACCAAGAAGGAGTGAAATTATCAGAGAGTTCCGCTTGGTCTTTACAGAAGCAGTCATCACCAAAAAAAAAAATTTTGCCAAGAAAAAGATTATCACTTGTATTTTTCAGAACCAAAGAAACCGGAAAACCTTACAAACACCTGAGACTTCCAGTTACTTGGAAAATTCTATGGCATGTAAACTGATCACTTCATCACAGGCATTGCTGTTGTTATTACAATAGCTAAAGTTTTTGTGGCACTGTGGCAATAGAATAGTTTCATCTGAGCAGATAAGGCACTAAAATTTAAGGATTAAGTACTTGCATTTCAAAGATTAACATGAAGTTCACAAGCACTATAAAAGTAGATCAATTAGGGCTATTACTACATCTTTTTTAATAAAACAATAGCAACTAGTTTTAACAAATTGCTGGACTGACATGAAATTTTTTTTTATTTTAAAATATGTCTCAACCTAAACTTTAAAAGTTTGAAAACTTTTGGAAGTAAACTCTTGAAATCCCTTTCATTCTGGTCCAGCATCTGGTCTCCTCTTCAGTTTAATCCAGATGCCTTTATTTGGACGAAGAATCAATTCTCCACATAAACCAAGCTCTTCTGGCTTTTGACATGATTCCACCCAAAAGCGCCGCAGGATGAGGGCTAGAAGAGTTTTCTCCTCCATTTGTGCAAAGCGCTGACCTATGAGTTACAGGGCAGAAAAAAAAAATAGTTATTGTCAGGTTGCATCAACAGCTGCTGCACTTGCATGCTCACAAGACTTAAGAACAGAACTAGCTTTAGGCCAAAATCAAGGTCATATGGATACAACTAACACTAGCATTTTTTTCTGCATGAAAACTCTGGCCTTCTTAGGATAATCCACAATACATCTTCCTTCCCATAGTACACAGAACTCAAACAGCAACATGGAAACAGTCAGCCCTTTATGTGGAACAACTACAAAACACAGCCTTGTCGTGTCTTTTGAAAGGACTAGGCAGGGGGGATGGATAGCGGACCAGAGCACAAGATGCAGCACAGGGACTGTGGGGAGAGAAAAATCTCATGGTTCCGTACATATGTAGAGGAGCAAAGGAGATGCAACTGCAACGGAATGACAGACAGACCCTCCTTCAGTGATCATTAAGTCTCATACACACTGATGATTTGGTAGCACAGAGGGCAAAGTTCGATTTATAATTCAGAGACAGGTGCAGGAGGAAACATGAGAACAGAGGAACATGAGGGAAACCAGACCAAGTGACAAAATCCAGGCAGAGAGATGGGAGACAAACGAAGACGGGACACAGAATGCAGTGCTGAGAACTTTTTATGTTCTCCCCTCTGTATTTTATACACAGATTATATACAGATTATAAACACAGAAATCCACACATATGTACACAAAATACACTTCTGCAATTATACTACTGAACTACCTGTCCTGCACATGTTCCTGCACACTCAGGAACTAGCTAGACATGTTATATTAAATTAGATTTCTCTTTGGAACAAGGAAAGACCTAGTTTACTGCTCTTATGGAAAAGGGCACCTACTACCAATGAGACAAATCAAAACAAACCAATCACATCCCCCAAAAAGAGAAACCAAACCAAACAAACAAAACAAAAAAAACCCAAAAGAAGTAATATTTCCCATTATTGTAATGGCATGACAACTTTTGGATGTTCCCCTCTGCACTTAAAATCATGCAGGGAACAGTCTTTTCACACGTTCTACAATATAAACAACACTGCCTCTACTGAAGCACAGATAAATGCCAAGCATCTCAGTGGCATCTGAAAGTGCTAACAAGTTCTGGGATGACAGAGAAAACACCAAACCAACTACAGTGTCAGAAACAGGGAAAGAATACATCAGTTGCAGATTGCATGCTCTGGACATCCAGCTCAGAACCTGAGAGACACAGACAAGCTGTTTCCAGAGCAAAACAGGTGCAGGACATGTTTCTTCTCTCATTCTGTGTTGCTGACACTGAGAATGAGAAATTAGGAAGCAATCATATCCTAACACAGGAGCCCAATAACATGCTGCCAGGCTGCACAGCAGTGAGGAAGAAACATCAGCGTGATAGACACTGATCCCTAGGAAGAAAAGAAATCCCTCGGAAGAAACAAATGGGGTAGCTCAACAGTACTAATATGAGTCTATGAATTAAACTCTTCTGAGAGAATTCAGGTACATCTAATGGAAGTGTGTGGCTTGCAGGGCACAAAGTGCCCAGATTCAGGGGTGGGGAGTGAGGAAGAGCACTATACAAACAGTACTTGTTGCTGTCTCAATTACCACATTCAAAAGCAGAACTGTTACCTTACAAGGGCTTCCTCTCCAAATACATACCAATGCAGTTCCTGGGACCAGCTGAGAAGGGCACATAAGCGTATGGGTGCCTTCCCTTAGAATTTTCAGGGAAGAATCGCTCAGGCCTGAACTCCTCCGGGTCAGGGAAGACCTCAGGGTCTCTATGCAGGGCATAGATTAAAATGAGGACATTTGCACCTCTTGGTATCTGATACCCCCCTAAGGAGAGGAGAGAAAGGGAGAAGAGTCAAAACAACAACAAATAAGTGACTTCCTATGCACAACAGAACAGTAAAAAAAAAAAAAAAAACAAACAATGCTGCCCTTTTCTTGGGAAGTATCTCCACTGCAGAAATGCTAACACAAGGGAAAGTGGGAAACACAGACCACTTACTAATGCAGCAATCCTCTCTCAAGGTACGGGCAAACATGGGAACTGAAGGGTACAGTCGAAGAGCTTCTTTCACAACACATTCAAGGTATCGAAGATTCTTCAAATCATCCATTGTAACAGGACGTTCATCATCATCTGTCCAAAAACAAAGAGGGATGACCATGACCAAAACTCCCCATCTTTGGCTAAACAAACTCATCCTGGATCCCCCCAGAAACTCTCATCATGCACCAAGTCTACATACAAGAAGGTGTTACAAATATATTAAACATGCATATCTTGCCCCAAAGACATATGGCTGATCGTACACCCCAACAGACCTTCCCACACCCATCCCAACCACCTCTAGCTGCTGAAAGCTCTAGAAGGCATGCTCTTAAATCCCCTTCTGCTTCTAGGCTTTTAACACATTTCCACTCTCAAATGCAGCAAAACCCCAATGAAGGGGGAATGAAGACTTACCAAACACCTCATCCAATTCCCTGTGAACCTTCTTCTGAACTTCTGGATTATGTCCAAGCAAGTACAAGACCCAGTTTATAGCAGCTGCTGTTGTATCATGGCCCTACAGGTCCAGATTTACAAAGACATTCACTTCAACTCTATTCCCACGTACAAGTGGGCTTTGTAAATACTTAGATGTGCAGTTAGTATGAAAAGTGAGACTCATTACTCCCATGACCATGATAAAAACAAGAATCAAGAGTGAATTATTCAACACACTAACTACCAAGATAAAAGGTGATCCACGATTGCTCTGACAAAAGGGGAAAGTATTGAAATAACCCAAGCAAAATCCCTCTCTTCTGATTTTCAGGAGCTGCATGAACTATCAGTATCTACACAATGAATAAGATGTATATTCATCTTTTTGGATACTATCTTGTCAACATCTGGGGGGGACCAGTGACTGTCACAGGAGAGATACAATGGACACAACTTGTAACCTTTTCAAAAGTATCTAAAAATGGTCTTATAAGACACAATACAATAGCCATAGGGAAAAATAATTGGTTTTCTCTGAGAAGGGAATGAACTAATAGTTCCCAGCACTGTGGGAAGGAGAGGAAAGGAAAGGAGAGACAAAAGGTGAACCAAAGAAGGGAAAAAAAAAAAAAAATGAGGAACAGAAAAGGGAAAATTTGACCAAAAAAGGACTTGTGGTGAAGTTCAGAATGCTGCTACAGTACAGAAATGGCAAGATGAGAACAGAGTTTCTCTAGGTTACAACAGTATTAATATGATTCTATGAATTAAGCTCTTCTGAGAAAATTCAGGTTCATCTAATGGAAGTGCATGGAAAACTCAGGAAAATCTTCTTCAGATCCTCCCTTAGGGAATCAGACAAGAAGAAGGGCCTTGAAGATGATCAGAGGGATGGGACATGTCTCCTATGTAGACAGGCTGAGAGAATTGGGGTTGTGGAGAAGAGAAGGCTCTGATTGTGGCCTTTCAGTAGTTAGAGAGGACTTATTAAAAAAAAAAAAAAAAAAAGAGAGAGTGTGTCATTTTACATGAGCAGGTAGTTATAGGACAAGAGGGAATCATTTTCAGCTAAAAGAGAAAAAATTTAGATTAGATGTTAGGAAGAAATTTTTTATTCAGAGACTAGTGAAGAACATGTTGTCTAGAGAAGTTTTGAATGTCCTGTCTCTCAAGGTGTCCAGGGCCAGGTGGAATGGGGCCCTGGCAACCTAATTGAGTTGATGACATCCCTGCCCATGGCAGGAGGGTTGTAACTAGATGATCTTTAAGGTCCCTTCCAACCCAAGCCATTCTATAACGAGTTTCTACAAGAAGATGAAGCACTGATGCACAGTGGGCAACAGAACCAGAAGACTGCAGGCAATGTACCAAGGGAAAAAATATGACGAGGCATAACAAAATGCAAGTCAAAACAGTGAAACTATTTAGAGCTCTCTTCAGTGTTAATGAAGTTTGCAACAAAATGCAAGAGCCCATGCTCCATGTCAGCCATTAAGTTTTCATTTCTCACCTGCTTTCATGAGTAGACTCTGCTCACACAGGCAGGGCCTACCACATATGCATTATCCAAAGTTTTTACAGGGCAAACCAATGCCTCTATCCTAACTCTGTAGAATAGAAACATTGAGATTTTCTCTTAGGCTTCCAGGGCTTAAATAACATCATGCTAAAAACAACCTCCTAAACTAAGTAACACAAGAGTCACCACCTGAAAATTCTGAATCTTGGGTTTGGAGGAAAAAAACAAACAAAAAACCCCAGCAAATAAAACCTTGCAAAACTACAACAACAACAAAAAGAACAATAAACCAATGAATTCCTTGGTTACCTCAAACATGAAAGTATCCACTTCCTCACGAATATCCCTGTAGCTCAATTTTTTCCCTTCATCATCTGTTGCATTCAGCAGCATGTCCAGGAATGCTTTTCTCTTTTTGGAACCAGTTTCTGCAGAGTTGCCATCATTATCATGTTTCTTTTGCTGGGTGTTTTTAAGTTCTTCAGCTTTTTCTGCAATGACCTGAGATTAGAACCATTACATTAGATATGATGAATTCAGCACAAGTGCGCCATCTGCTTCACACAGTTTTGTCCTAACTTATCAAAACAACATCCATCTGTAGCTGTCTACATGAGCTAGTTAGCACAGCTGTCAGCATTAGGTCATGAGATTTAACTGACTTTTTATTAGTAGTGAATTATGACCAACCTTTCTTGCCTCAAGCAATAGAATAAACCTTGAACAGCCTTTGTGCGATCAAGAAAAAAGATAGCCAAACTACATAAACAACTTGGGGGTCATCAAGAAGTGTAAATATATCCAGAGCATCTGGAACACACCAATAATGAATGCCAACAATGGCAAGAGCATATAAAAAAAATCACCAGAGAGTGATCGCATTAATCACCATAAGATCTTCTCTATCCCATCTGAGAATTAAGGAAAGACCTCACTTTGAACCTCCAAAAAACTCAGGAAACTGAAGAGAAACCAGGGCATCCCAAAACCGTGTGTTAAGGCTACACACAGTATTGCTGAACCCTCTACACTAAAGTTTCCCAAATTTTCTCCAGTATGAGAGCAATGGCTGAATTTCCCCTTTTTAGGTCAAAGTACAGACCCAGTAACAGACATAAATTTCTTATTGTTGCCATTGTTGTTGCAAAGTCAAAACAGAACTCTTCAATAAACTGGCATTGCTCTTAAAAACAGCAAAATAATTTAAAAGGGTGTAGAGCATGCATTTCTGTTTGGAGGAATCACTGAATGGAAGAAAAAGTTACACACACACACACATTGTTCTCCTCACTGAACACGCACATGTGTTATGTATTGACTCATCCTTCACCTCAGTGCTTGCTGTCAGCACCTACACAGGTGCAATTATTATTAACGGTTCTTTGTCATCTTCTAAGATTTGGCTTCTTATATTCAGTGCACCAACCCAGCACAGGAAGAGTGCAAGTGTTAAGACCCTCTCTCATGATCCACTGCTGCAATTTCCAATAAAAGGAAGCAAGTAAAAACAACACAGAAGCAATGTGGCTTATTATATGTAGCCAAAGATCAAAGATTATTTCCTTTGTCAGAGACACCCATATAATGACATCATGGGATATATGCATAGGTAAAGCAGCCTCTTTGATAACATCCTAATAGTAGATTTGAGAGGGCAAACTTTGGCAGGAAAAATATAAGAATTATTTGGTGAGAGAAAGGGCTGTTACTTCCACAGTCCAACAAGGTGAGAGAACACTTTATTTTATGCCAAGTGAGTGGTGCATGCCTAATGATTTCTGTATTGGAGTTCCTTACTGCTGATGTGGGGACCTGCATGTGTTTGCTCCTCTCAGCACTTCTGTTCCAAATAGGGGAAAATGAATACAGGACTGAGGACTGAACTTAGTGGCACTACCATGCAGAGCCCTATGTTTACTTCAATGAATTTCTGTTGTTTGTTTCAGTTGTCAAGGATCTGCAAGTTCTGGCACTCCCTTGGAGTAGTCTACTTCCTTGTTTAAATTCAGCAGAGATCCTGAAAGGGAAGTCAGTTCTTGTCTTCTTTTCAGGGAATTCCTCAGTATCCCAACAGAGAGGCAGCATATCAAGAAGGCTGAACCTCATCCCCATTTGGAAGATCCGAGTGCAAAACTTTAATCCAACAATTGAAATTATATTTATAAATATTATAAATAATTTTTTAACCAACTCTATACCATATCTGTAAAATTGTGAAGGATGTTGAGATTCCTCTTGTGCTCTCTTCCTTCTTTGAACAATACATACAAAAAATCAGGCCAAAGCCAGGGGCTTATCTGTCGTCGTTGGATTAGATCACTCATCCTAGAGGCAAAACAATTATGTCATGTAACACTACTTGACAAAACCACCAAATTATAGCACATTTCAAGACCAAAAACAAAACAAAAAAAAAACTTCTATGTACCCTAATGAAATAGAACTTAACATATTGTGTAGGTTTAAACCCATTATTTGAAAGGAAGGCCATTCACATTTGCATCTTGATTTTCCATCATCTCAAAATTTCTGTTACTTATCCCAGCATCACCATGTTTTATATCTTTAAGTATTGATCTCTGAGAAGGACAGCATATTCTCATTTAGTCTGAATCCTCTTGAAACAGTCCTATTAAGTCATCCAACCCCAACACACCCCCCTCCAGCAAAGCATCGACAGTGTTGTAAAGACTACTCATGACAGGGTCCCAAAATATCTGCCCTAAGAACTCAGTTTCTGAGAGCATTGCATTCCTACTTGAACGTCCAGATACCAGACCACACATTAAAGGACTTAAAATGTATTTAAAAAGAAAAATATGAGACTTCAAGTATGCTCAAGCACAAGTGGAGTACATTCGGAAGGGCTGATTGTCATTGCTATTCAGCTCTTGCACATGCTTTAGCTACAGAGGAGTAATTATTACCAACTTCAACCATACTTGTGCTACAGTTTGGAAAAGGCCAAGGAACCCTTCAGATCTACCCCTGTTTTTTATCATACCTGTCTGAACAAGCTCCATCAAAAGTTAGGAGTGAGATCATAGAATCACAGATTAATTTAGGTTGGAAAAGACCTTTGAGATAATTGAGTCCAACTGTTAACCTAGTGTTAACCCAGTCCATTGCTACATCATGACCCTAAGTGCAACAGGAACATGTATTTCAAACTCCTCCAGGGTATTTAGTGACTCAGGGTTAGTCTGTTCCAATGCTTTACATCCTTCCCTCTCTGACTCCCTGGCCTTTCTTCCTCACAACAGCAGCATTATTTCCAGCTCAACTAAAAAATAACTAAGGAAAATGTGCATTTACCTGTAGATAGCAGAAACATAGTCAGAATCCTTATTCTTCTGGGCATCCACATTCCTGCCCATTGCTGTTTCTAGGAGGAAAACATCAACATTTGACAAGTGCAAACTGAAATGCAGTGTACACAGTGAGTTACTACTGCTCCCAGCTTCTGACTATCAACACACCATCCCTTCGACAAGTGAATGTACATAACCCTTTGCAAGGAATGAGCTTTCTTTGTATTTCCATGCCCAGGAATCCTGCTCCTCAAGAAAACTTGTCTTCAGACTGCTACCTCTGTCCTGCCAGTCCCAAAACTCAGCTACTCAGATGCAAGTAGTAAACCCTGGGGAAAAGGTTGGGAAGGATAGAAATCTATTTAGAAAATATGCAGGGACACTGCTCTTCAATCATCTTACACAAACTGGCACAGCTAAACTCATGATCTTCTGCATTATTCACAATTCTACTACAATAACTCAACAGGACTTACCACAAATAATATCCAGGGCACACAGAGTGATGTCCATAAAGACATCAAATGGCTCCTTGTCTACATGCTTCTCAAGTTTCTTCACCAAAATATTTCCTTGTTCATTCATGACCTCTAGAAAGTCACTCAAGATTTCAAAGTGGAATGTGGGAGTTATCATCTTTCTCCGTGACCGCCACTTGTCTCCAGTGCTGTAAAATTAATGGGGAGAAGGCTAAAAAACTCCAAGTCAAAAATAATATCCTCACCATTACAGGAAGTACCCAGTGAATACTGCAGCCTGGAAGAGATGGACACGCTGTAGATGTCTCTTCAAGCTGTTCATAACACCCCACGTAAGGAGCAAATGGAAATATTTCTTGTTCCAGGTCTCTTGAAAGCAGAAACCACCATTTCTCCAGCTGATCTCAACAAACGGTGATGCCAAAAAGCCTCCACACAATACATCCTTGTTAGTCAGTGCACAGGCTCAGAGGGACCAAGCAGAAGCCAGCTGGAGGCCAAACCAGCTATTCAGCATAAAGGCCTCAACCCACCCCACCATGTCTCTGAATCAGCAGTTTTGTTGCTTTCATCCACTGACCATGAAATGAGGCCTGCCGAGAACTAAGGCCTAGAGACATTATGAAAATGATTGCCTCAAGGCATGGCTACAATCTACTTCCTTGGACACAGGTAATCACTTCCCACATGCCAATGACAAGCATGGAGGGCACAATAAGAGTCACCATCTTCCTGGGGGTCCTTGTTCACTTTTCCTAAATAACGTGCCCCACAGGTACACAGCTGGCACTTCTGCTTACAGGGTAAAACTATCAACCACTGCCCCTGTTAATTTGCTATTGGGACACTCCACAGGCCAGCATATCTGCTTGCTGTCTGCCACTGCTGCCCCTAATCAGCAGAGACTGGAACATTCTCCTCCATTATGTTTTTGAAAGCACAAGGAAGTCAAAATACCTCTGTATGCCTATGGAAGACAAAACAACCAGTAAGGACGAACATGCCTGATGCTCGTGGACTTCACCTCTGCACATTGCTACTGATTAATTACTGCCTTCCTAAAGGCCATTAACAAAACTCTGGATAAAATGCATGCCCTATCCTCTCACATGAACTTGTACTTCCCATACCACATGATCAGAGCTGGCTTTTACAATACCATGGTCCCATCATGAAGCATGAGAAGTCCACCTCTGAGGGCTCCAAACAAGCAACAAAGTTAACTACTAACACTGGCACCTTGACCTTTTTTCAAAAATTCAGAAGAGGCTCAAAGGTACCAAAGACACTCTATATTTACCTTGCTCTCACTCGAATATCTGCATTATCCAGACCAATCCTTCCTTTGCTGTTCCAAGACTGGAGGACACCAAACCCTTATACTGCTGCTCCTTCCTTTCTCCACTCCTGATTTTTGCTCCTACCCAGGTTCACCACTCATGATCCTCTACTTCATTAATGAAATGAAGGAAAGAGTGTGGATACTCTCTGATACCACCCCAAAGCATCACCAACCTCAGGTCTATCCTACTGGTCTGCAATATGACCAGCTGAGATAAGAAATGCACACAATCTCTTTGTTCAGAAATACATACAGCATTCCTGCCACCAAGACCTCTTCTTATCATATACCCTGCAAATTTCAAAAAGGCAGCAGTGTACCTTCATTTCATTATACATTATACCTTGTCAGAAGTCCAGTGCCCAGCCATGGATGCAGGAATTCGTACAGGTATGATTTTTCTATATGTTTTGAATTGTTCAGAATAACCTGTCCGAAAAATGAACAGCGAGGAAAAAATATTACTTGTTAGATGGAGAGAGATTTCTTCACTATTTCTTCAATAAGCACTCCAACAGAGAAATGACATTGTCTTACTAGATCAAGGACAATCACTGTCAGCAGCAAAACTAATTACTACATTTCATGGCATCAAAACAGACCCACCAAGTTTTAATGCAGAAGTCTGTCGATGGGACACAAGATTTGCAACCTGAATTTCATCATGTTCTATCCTTATTTCAGTGGTCCCATCTTCCCTGCTATCTGCTTGTTTGTTCTGATCTTGGGAGCAAAAGCTTTCACACATGTGAAAACCAAGCTAATGGAGATGCTTCTTTGATGCTTTCATTTGCTGGTCATCTTTAGTATTCCCCCCAATCTCCTCTGTCCAAACCCTTTTCAACAAAAATTACATTGAGGTAATAGAAAGTAACATGTTGGACACTGCTCTGCATCCCAGTAGAATAGACAGGAGACCAGCACACTCACCTCCACACTGTCAGGGTGATACAAAAACATGACAGGCACTGGTCCTATCCAAAGTTTGAACAATGGCCAACTTCTGAACTCTTCAGAATAAAACTGTATCTGTTTAAAAAAATCTGGAATAGAAAATCAGAATAGATCTTCAACAAGGGGGATTTACAAAACAAGCAAGGCTTCTGTAATGAACTCTTGCACCACGTGCCCTGCAATTTTGATTTTCTTTTAGTTTTAACATTCTGCTGTGACCTAGCAGCATATTTTGCACCTGTGGATTTTGCAATTCAGATGTCCTAATCGCTTCAGGCACAGACTCACAGCACCATTTGTGCCACAGATCAACCTGAGGGATACCACTGCTGTCCAGCTGCCAGCTGGACTTCATACCAGTCAGCTCAGCAACCCAGCAAATACTCCTCCCACATTATTCTGCAATTATCCAGTCCGTATCTTGTCAATTCAGCTATACAGAAAGCATGGGAGATAGCTAAATCTGCTGGCAGGGGAAGAAGAGTAAATGGTGTTTGATTTGAATAAAGGTCTTTGATACGATCTCATCACAGAGGACAATCAGGTTCACGCCACAATATCAGAGGTGGTGGCCACTCTCAGAACGTTCGAGGATTAAACACTTCTTTGCCCTTTCAGAAGCAAGCTTAAACAACTAATGACACCTTTACAAGCCTCTGCAGAGTTGAAAATTCAAAGGTCCCCAGATCAAAAAAAAAAAAAAAAAAAGAAAAAGAAAAAAAAAATTTCCTAATAGATGTCCAATGTCCAAATACAGCTTTCCCTAGTCTTACAAAAAGTTCTAATGACACCTCATCTAACACGATTCAGAGGGTCAGATTATTTTGCTATTTTTAAAATATTTTTCCTAACCTTGCCATGATTAAAATAGCACATTTTCCAGTAACTGTCTAGCAATACCAATAAAAATTCCTCATTATATGGAAAGTTATTTTCCTTCCTGTTATAGAACCCTACTCTTTTGAAAAGTTTTGGGGTTTTTTTGTTATATTTTTTATGAAAAAGATTTTAAACCACAAACTTCACCCATTTTTACATAAATAAACAAGAATAATGAAGGCTGGACATAGAAGCCATGTGATTCCTTAACTAAAACATGGGAGCTATGTGATTCCTGCTAACAAATGAGATTAGGGACTACACAGAACATCAGAGTTCATATCAAATTGCTTTCTGGAGATAGAAGCAATGTTCCAGTTCTGTTTGGGTTTTTAAAGAAGATTTTTTAAAAAGAGGATAAGAAAGAAAAAAAAAATCTCTCAGTCCAGCTCATATCCTATCATCCTCCTACTGCTTCCCCAAGGACAACTTTGTGGAAATCTGCCTGCCCTGACATCCACCACAGATGTCTCATACTTGTCCTTAGATATGGGACTGGATCCAGAGGAAAGATATGAGTGTTGTGAACAGAGGCACAGTGTCTCAGCATGGGTCAGCACTGGGCAATTTGCATTCCAATGCTGTACTCTCACTTGACTTTGCCATGCTCCCATTGAACCATTAGTCTCTCTTCTGGAAGTATATACAGCAGCACAGCCAGCAACACATGTGCACAGAGCAGAACTGGCGTACACAGGCATCCCAAACACACACAGAGGCGTGTGGGCCACTGGCAGCAGACTCAGCAATACTTTCATACCACAAACTCGTTAAGAAATATGTTCCTGTTAAAATATCAGTACCAAATGGAAAGGGAACATCTAGCACATTAGTGCCCTCTCATGAACCTGGCAAAAAGAAGGTCCCATTAATCAGCTCAAGAACAAAAAGATTTGTTTTTGAGTGATGTACTATAAATGCTCAGCAAGTTCTTTTGCACTCAACACATAAATCTAAGTCACATTATTCTGGAAGTGAGCCTAGGTAAAAACAACTTGGCATGCTAAAGTCCCTTGCGCATGCTTGCTTGGGGGAATAATTGTTTCAGCCTTTGTTTGGACCACAGCAAAAAGTCATGAGGACATAATGTTTAACTTTGTGAAGCAGCACTTCGTGCAAGAGCCCACAGCATGCCTCCCTCTCACTAAATCACATTCCACAGCATTCATGCTCCACCCTACCAACAACTTAATGGTCTGAGCCCAGCAGCAGCTGCTGTCAGATTTAACCCCCAGTTAGCCTTTGAGACCAATAATAATGCCACATTTATGCAGTTCCTCTCCTTTCCTCTTCACTGCCGACTCCTCACACTGTTCCCCTCTGCAGATTGCCCAAAGAGACCTAAAGGCAACAGCACATCCTCTGATACCCCACTCCCCTTCCACAGCTCAGCCACACAAGCACCTCACCCCCACTGGTTCCTCCAGCAAACCCCAGGCAGTGCAGGGACCTCACAGCTGGGCTGCAGTGTGAGCTGGCATTACCTTCTCCTTTCCGCTTGAAGAGCAGGGCATTTCCCACCACAGGATAGCAGGGGCTGACACCTGGGATGGACTTCATCATCTTCCATTGCCTCCAGTATTCCATCAGGGAGGGCAGGCAGCACACAGTCACAATTGTCAAAAGCAGAGCGATAATCCCAGCTCCCCATGGCAGCAGCTGGGGTCTCCCTGAAAGTCCTTCCACAACTTCCATCATCCCCTCTCAGCCTCCTGCTCCGAGCCTTGATCCCTGCTGCGAAACTGGCGCTACCTCTACTTGGCACTGCAGAAAATTTGGCCAGAAGAGCAGGAGGCGGAGCCACTACACAGGCCACTGGCGTAGCTTCTTGCCAGGAAATTAAACAGAGTTGAAAAACACTCTTACGGAGAGGCTGCATTCTAGGATTTCCTAGTGGCAGGCAAGCCAGAGGGAACAGTCACTGCCCTCACTTGGCTCAAGCCAAGTGAGGAGCAAGAACCTTCTTTGCAGGCCCATGCAATATCTCAGAAGGAAAAACAAAGCACCATCAAGAGAAAAAACACCTTTTTGCTGATTTGGGATAGATGAGTTTTCTCAGTATCATCTTTCTCAATCTGTTCTCAGGTGCTCAACACCATTTTGCCATAGAGAACTGAATTGCTCCAGTGCTGTCTAACACGATAACTGAAGGGCCAGATAGAGAATACCCTTTTCCAGTGGTTTGATGGCTTCAACGAGTTACAAAAACCAAAGCCCATAAAGACCCCTGATCGACAGCAGCACTGCAAAGCACACTGATGCATCTCAGCTCAAATGGCCTTTACTGATCTCGTTGAATGCTCAGGCACAGGCTAAAGGGTGCCAGTAAAACAACTGGCAGCACCAGCACCTGTGCCCCAACTTGCAAAGTGCCTGGGTACTCACAGTACCAAACCCACCATATACACTGCTACCCCTCTTGCCTCAGGGGGATCCAGGGTCTCTTCTCACTGCTGCAGGACTACTCAGCATCTGTTTCTCAAAGTGGGTGCTCGGAAACCTTTTGGTCAAACAGAATTTTGTTAGAGGCAGTATGGTTCACAGCCAATTCACAAAACTTCACCCGTCAAATAAAGCACAAATGGTATGTGCTTACGGCCAAAGTCATATTTATCCTCTTTGCTTTGTACCAAAAATGACTGCACTGACTGCAAAAGCATTTTTAGCAAATCAACAAAGAGCACAAACAAAACAAGAGAAAAAACACAAACAGAAAGCTCAGAACATCAGAAGTTATTTAAGTTTCTGTGACCTTTGGCATCAGAGGGGGGGTAAATTTCGGCACTTTGTTCTTGCAATCTCCCAGAAGAGACTTTATCATAAATGCTGACTGTTATATCTTTCTGCACAGTAAACAGCTGGAAATGAACTTTGCTACTCTTGCTGTTGTTTGCAATGGTTTGTGACAGAAAGCAGCAGATATATGCCCAGTCTTGCAAACACATAGGCAAGTTAGACAATCATCAGTCCCCTCTTTTGTTCAGATGACATCCTAGGAAGGAAGCAAGCACACAGGATGCAAGCACACCTTTTGTATTTTTAACATGGAGATCAGCTGAATAATTATACTCTCATATTTACAAAAAGTCTTGCAGTTTGTTGCCTTCATTGCACCAATAATTAGATGAAGTGACTATTTGTGCTTCTGAGTCAAAAATCCGTACTTCTAACTGCTGGTTATTCCTTTTATGGGAAAAAAAAAAAAACAAACACAAAAAACCCTGTGAAAGAGCAAGAAGGTGGAAAGGCATTGGGAAAGCAGTAGGGAACACTGCAAAGCAAACACTGCAGCATCCTGCCAGCAGCTGGCAATGGTGATTATGTTAATAAAAGGCAGCAGAAATACTGGAATGAGACATATAAGATATATACCCAAGAAACAAGAAATGAGAGATCTAGCATCTTTGAGGCCTAATTATGTCACCAAGACTTGGAATCATAACAAAACTTGGAGGATGTTCTGTAGGAAATGAGTTTTCTACCAGATTGTGATCAGCATTTCCTTTTTACCCAGAGAGCTATTGTTCAGTGTTGGATTTCTGTGAGCACTCCACTGCTTAGTGAATTTTTGCTTTTATAAATGCTTGTAACAGTGCAAACCTGCTCTTCTTCAGCCTCTTGCCTAAGTGGAAGCTTATCTATCTACCTGTGCTGGCAGAAGACAAGCAACCTGTTAGGCAGCTGTGTCAGCCACGAAACACAATGACAACACAGGCTTCTGCTGGTCCCTAGAATGAAGCCTGGACTCTACAATAAGAAAAATTAATAAAATCATCATTAACAACAAGAAAACAACAACAACAACAACAACAACAACAACAACAAACAAAAAAAAACCAAACCAAGACAAAACAAAACAAAAACAAAGCAAAGTAAGTCTAAAGCAGATCTGATACAACAGAGTGGGGTTCCTGCTGGATCCATTCTGGATCCACTGCAGAACATAGCTGAGCTCAGTAGCCAAGCTGAATAGAGAAGTACACAACTCATTCTGAAAAACTAAGAATGTTTTATGATTCAAAAAATTATCTAAAAAATTTTTTTTCTTGAGAAAGACTTTCTTAGCAAGACCTTCTCTCTTTCTAAACACACATCACCACAACATGATTAACCCTTATGCAGAAAGCTACTCTGAAATAAATAAGCTATTTGTAGTCCACAATAGCCATCATCTAGACAAAAAAAAAAACATAACACAGTATGTCTCCATTTCAAAATATGTCATCAGCTGGAGAGCTCAGAGATCTCCCCAGTCCTCAGAGAGGAATTTTAGGGCCTGATACTAAA